>NC_056751.1:386797816-386802816 GCF_019279795.1 Protopterus annectens | reverse complement strand
AGAAACAGTAAAAAAATGTCTCTTCTTTACTAGAAGTTTGAGAAGTTAAAAAGAAAAGAAAGTTAAGCCCCAGTATTATGGGATTTTCTCCCTCAACCGCTGTGACAGAACTAGTTAAAATGTTTCAATATCAGATTGTAAACATTTCTTTTGATCAGGTTATCAGCTTATCCATTCCATTTAACATGAATAATGGTCTCTATATACACAGCTGTATTAATCTACTTTCATTTATTACTTAACATTTTGGTTCCCACTTTAGCAGCTATAGGGAGCACATTCTTCATGAGTCAAATCTATCAAAATGATTGTAAAGCATAATACCATTCTGCAAAATTCTCAATCAATCCCATGTGGTCAGCCATCCTTTGTCCTCAGTTCCACTGCTGTATTACTTCATTAGCTACAAAATTGCTATGAAATGGTATTGAGCTAAAAGCGTAGACCTTTCACAGCTAATGTATGGACACATAGTTTGTCCATTTCTAAGTTAACATCTCTTAAGTAAAATGAAATTTTTAGTACTAAGGGATACTACCACTTTTGTAATGCCTATATATTTGACTAGTTGTCCTTGGTTAAAATGTGCATGCATTAAACATGATTGCTGTGTTTGAGGTTGTCCTTTCACTGAGGCGCAGCGATCCTGGATTTAATTATATTACACCTGAGGGTACAGGTTACAAGGTCGCCTGCCTAATACAGGCCTCCATACACAGGGGAAAAGCCTCATAAAACAAGATTCTCATTTTGCTTTTTATAGGCTCACCTCTTGAGGAGCTAGATTTAAAAAATTTATGTGGATCCATACATATTTATTTTACTCTGAAATGGTCTACATGTTGTACCTTGTAAGCTTACCTCAATAAATTATAAGGAAAATCTGCTAAATGTAATAAAAGAAAACCACATTACCCTTTATCCAGGTGATACATGAAACTGTCAGCTTAGTTAAAGAGCTGTGATCTGTAATGCTTTGATTCTGTCACATGCTCTCAAGCTTTCAATAAACATTGTTTAATTAGCTGCTTCTGCGAAAAAATCCCTAGAAACTTAACAAACTAGAAATGAAATCTGCAACATTTTGAAGAGGCTGCATTCTTTTTCATATTAAATAAAAGAAGAGCAAATAAATAATCATCAACTAGCAGTTTATGTTTTGGTCCATACTGTCAACATGGATTAGAGTTATATGGATAATTAAAATAATCCCATTACTTGCTTAACAAGTATACACTGAAGGGGAATACACTTCTGAGATCAGATATGGGAACACCATGAGAACAAATCTGATTTATCAGCAAAATCTCATCCCTTCATACATTGTTGAAACCACGTAAAACAATTCATGGCAGTTACATATGAAACTGTGCTTGAATTAAATATAAGTACCCACATCAATTTTGAGATGACGGGGAAAAACAAAGACATTTTGATGATGTCCAGCATTCTACCATGAATAAATACTATACATGACTGTTGGTTGAAATTTGAGGGTGTTTGTGGTATTTTCAGTGAAATGAGAACTTAAGAGGAATACTGAACACATTTTCATATTTTTAAGTAACCTCAAAAACTGGATATATAACATTATATACTTTAAGGAATCATCATGAGAAAATTATGTCCTTAAAGATTACTGGTGCACCTACTGAGATGCTCTACATACTAAAATCCAACTAATTAAAACATTTCTAATCTTAAGTAACAGTTTGCCTCATTGAAAACTAACTATTGCACTGATCCTTTGTGACCACATCTTTATTATTTTTCAATTATATGAAGTCTTGACATAAATATCAAATAATGAAAAAATCTTCTACGGGCATACTAACTACTGTCTCCTTCCTTTTACTGATTTAATGATGGACATTAGCCAGAGATGCATTTGAGAATAATAATCAGGATAAACCATTATTAATTTTATTTAGATTTAACAGGGAAGTACATATTATTCAACATTGCAGTACTCACTATACCTACTCATTTCAAAATTATTTCAATGTTTTTTTACCTTTTTTCAATTACCATAAAATAGTAAACAAAACACTTTGATGTGGAGGCATTGAAAACTTCACTGCCAATATTATTTTAGTTTTGCTATTTTTAATTATTTAGTTTTTTTTTCTTTTCCTTGCTAATCTTGGCCTTTAAGTTGAGGTCAATGAGAGGAAAGTAAAATTCAGTTCCAGCAAATGATTTCAATCTCTAGCACATGGATTTCGTGCTGGAATACACATTCTTGTTTTCCCCAGGCACTCCCTTTACATTAATTCCCACTTTACAAAATCTACTCAACATTGGGGATTGGTGATTCTTCACGTGCATTTTGTACAGCTAAGTTACTCACTTATTTAATCACTGATGATGTTTAAGACTGAATGACAGATACACAAGTGTTAGCTTTATACAGTACCAGATTAGCCTAGATATACCTTTGTTGTTTTTCTCCTAATAAGAATTGTTTTGCTCCTTTTTCCATGCTATCTACATTTATTACTAATTTCATATAACAATAGATGGTTTAACTATGAAATGATGCACTATAACTATATTCAGTCACTTCTCTTCCCCTTCTTCAAATGTAATTCAGTAGACTGCAAGCTATTAAGGATAATTTGTCTCTCTCCAGCTAGCTCTATGATTTTAGTTTTTAACATTGATTCACTGAGCAATGATGAGACTCCCGTCTAAGGAAATTTAAAGAAAACCAAACTGTACTCTTCAAACCCACACAAAATCACATAAACACTATCAAAATCATCACATTAGTATTAAGCTGTAACTTAACCCAAAACTAGGGGTTCACTATCTTCAACAGTGGACAAAACCAGCAGATTATTTTTATGATTACTTGCAGATGCAGCAAAAATTATCATTTAATCTTACAAAGCAGTCTGAGATCTATCTATTCCCGATTTGAAACAGATATGGAAATCAACACTGACTAATCATTTATGTGAAGGGTTGCACCTCCTACACCCTCCTATGTTCTTACTCACTGTAGCACAACTGTGAACAAAGAGAGATCAGTACTAAACTACATGAAGTTCATAATAGCATACCTTCAGAAGAGCAAATGCTTTTTGTGGTAGTTAATAAAAGCAAATGCTTAGAAAAGTGATCACACATTTCCTTGTGTTTCAGCCAGCTGGCTGCTTTCTGTGCAAGAATGCATTTCAGTAGGTTAGGGAATTTGACATTACCCTGGTGTTCTGTGATCTCAAGAGTTGGTAAATATAGTTCGCAGGAAGTGTGAGGAGTGCAGGAGGACTTTCCCATCTGCAAAAAAGTATTATTTTTGTTTTCTGTATTTTTGATCATTTTAGATTTGATCTAAAATGATCATGATTTTTTGTTTGCTCTTTGTAGCATTCAATATTTGATGATTTAATTATACCCACACACACGCACACACACACACACACACACACACACAC
This sequence comes from Protopterus annectens, assembly GCF_019279795.1. Taxonomy (NCBI): domain Eukaryota; kingdom Metazoa; phylum Chordata; order Ceratodontiformes; family Protopteridae; genus Protopterus; species Protopterus annectens. The sequence continues at coordinate 386,799,376 of NC_056751.1, read as the reverse complement.
ACACACAGATATATATATATATATATATATATATATATATATATATATATATATATATATACACACACCCACATTTCCTGCTAATTGTACATCAGTCATGTTGACTAATGTCGCCAAATGGGAATGGGTATTTGCTGCTGACATGTGGGTTGAGGACTTGGCCTATTCCAACCTATGCCAGAGACAAATGCTAATGGTGGGAGGGGTATATCTGCCCCTGCTGGCCAATGTGTACCCACCATAAAGCACTGGGTCAACAAGCTACTAGCAGGCCAGTGTCCAGTTGCCCAGCTTGGGTTACTTGGGATAGCTCTGTTGAGTGAAAACTGGATGTAAATCCAATCAACCTGCCAAACATGAACTAAGAATTGCTACACTCAGTGTAGGTTCATTGACAGGCTGGAGCTTGGAAATGGATGACATGATGATAAGGAGGAGGCTGGACATCCTATGTAGCGAGGAGACAAGATGGAAGAGAGGTGCAGAAAAGCCACTTGGCTTCGGGTCCAGATTCTACTACTCAGGAGGAGGACAGGCTAGAAATGGTGTGGGAATTGTTGTGAGGGAGGGGTTGTTTCAAATGTTAGTGAAGGATGGCATCAGGATTAGTGACAGGCTCATGGCAGTCAGACTGCAGTGCAATGATAGGGCAGTATTAATAATCCCAACCTATGCCCTACAGCAGGGTTGTTATCGTGAGCAAAACAGTGCATTCAGACTGCAGTTGCAGGACCTACACGATATAAGCAGGACAACATGAACTGGTGTTGATAATGAGTGACCTGAATGCACATAATGGAACAGACAGAGTGGGATATAAGGAATGCTTGGGTCCACATGGTTGGGGAAATAGGAAAGAAGAAGACTTCTGTCTGGCAAATGGCTTGATAGTGACCAACACATGGTTCAGCAAGACAGACAGTCACAAGATCACATACAAGAGTGATCAACATGCAACTCATCTAGACTTCCTCCTAGTAAGGAAAGGACAGTAGAGTAGAATCAGCAATTGCAAAATCATCCTCAGTGAAACAGTCAGCCCACAGCATTAACCGCTGGTTGCTACCATGAGCTGCAAGCAGTGATCAGAGAAGGATCTAAGGTCGACAGAGACCAAGGTGAAGACCTGGAAGTTTACTCGAGAGAAAGCACAACAGTTCAATAATTACTCAGGGATCAGGCACCTCAAGAAGAAAAGGAACTAGGTAGCGATAAAGAAGAATGGCAGTGCCTTAAAACAGCATGTGTGAGGACTGCAGAAACACAGCTGAGCGAGGTATGGAAAAAAGGTACATAAGGAAAGCTGGTGATGGAATGCAGAAGTCCAGGAAGTCATGAAAAAGAAAAAAAGGAGTGCAGGAAAAAGTGGGCGATAATAAAGATAAAGTAGGAAGCAATGTTGGTTGGTAAACAAAATAACTAACAGGAGACTTGCAATAGCAAAGAACAAGGCATCAGAAGCATTCTACCAGCTTCTGGAATGTGACTTGGTAGATGACACAAAGAAGCTATATCTGGTTGCAAGGCAAAGACAGAAAGATAAAGAAGATAACCAGACAC
>NC_056751.1:386767816-386792816 GCF_019279795.1 Protopterus annectens | reverse complement strand
CATTGATCTTACTATGTCTATCTATCTCTACTAAATAGGTTCATAGGTGTATACTAAGCTAATGGCCCTGGAGCCTTTACAGCCTAGTCCATAGGATTTCTCTTGAAGAGGGCCAGTGAGGTGCTCTGTTTGACATGTATGGGAAGTTTATTCCATAGCACGGGCAGTCTCTGGGTTATGAACCTGTCCCTCCAGCATATTCTGTTGATTGTGGTAATGTGGTTGAGGTCTCTGGACCATGTGGTGTGGAGCGATTGGGATTCCTTTAGATGTAGCATTTCTAACAAAGTGGGTTTAGACATGGCTTTGTAAGTCAAGGAGAGATCACTTCTAAGTAGGTGATATGAGACAGAGAATAGTTGGAGTTTTTTTGAGTCTGTCCATATAGGACAAGTGTTTAAACCCTAAGATCCTCTTTGTGAGGTACTTTTATGGCCTCTCCAGTTGTTGTAGGTGTCTAGTGAGCTACATGCCAAATGGGGTATTGTCCTCGATGATTGGCCTAATGAGGGAATAGTAGAGGGAGACAATGACCTCTTTCTTCCTGGATGCAAAACCCTTAGTAATGAGATGTGCCACATAGAAGGACTTTCTGACTACAGTGGCAATGTGGTGGTCAAAAGTGAGGTTGCTGTCAACCTGTGTTCCTAGATCTCTTGTAACACCTTCTGTATTCAGTAGACTACCATTGATGTGGTAATTCAAGGGAACTGGGTTTTTCCCAAGGGGGATGTCACATTTTTTGGCATTGAGCTTAAGGCTATGGTTCTGACACCAGTCGTTGGTCTCATTGAGGCCTTTCTGGAGGATGTCAACATCACTTGGGGAGTTAGTAATAGCTCCCAACTTGCAATTGTCTGCAAACTTTGTCAGCCAGAGTCCCTTCATGTTGGCCTGGACTTCAGAGAAGTAGATACGAAACAGGAGAGGACCCAGGACCGAACCCTGTGGGACTCCACTCGTGACTGGTCAACAGTCTGACTTGGAGTCAGCTACTTTCACACTGTGGATTCTATCTATGAGCCAGTTTGCAACTCACCTAGTGATATAGAGGCTGATGCCTAACTTAGTGAGTGGGAAATGGTATCAAAGGGCTTTTCCAGATCAAGGTAGGCTGTATGAACCACCCTGCCTTCATCCACAGCTCTGGTGACTGACTCAAAGAAGCCGACCAAGTTGAGCAAGCATGATCTACCCTTCACAAAACCAAACTGTGTAGGATCCAGAGTTTAGAGAGTCCCTATATCCTTGTTTATTAGTTCCATGATGATGCGTTCCATAGCTTTGCATATCAGATCCATCAGGCTAATAATCAAGCAACTATTTTCTTAGCTCATTTCTTCTAAACTGAGGGCACATTTTTTGTTCTCCATTTTCTGTGGGCATTCTGTAGAAAGTTCTATAGCATCTTCCTATGGCACATTCTCTTCAATTTCATCTTGTGTCATCCGTTGTTCTGTCATATAGGGACTCACTGGCCTATCACTCCTCAACATTGACTTCTCCAGAGTTGTCACAGTTTTCTGTTCCTTTCCTTGCTGTCCAGCTTCAAGTGAACATTTATGCTGGTTTCCTGTGGAAGACACCAAAATATTTTCGTATGGCAAATAACTGGTTGGGTCCTATTCCACTGATTTCTCCTTAATTTGGATGTCTAGTGCTCTATCCTGCCATGGTGCTGGTGCTTTCTGGGTTAGATTTTCTACACTGAATCCTTCACTTTGCAGGTACTCCATGACCTCAGTTTATATTTCTTTAAATTCTCCATTACTAATTTTCTTTTCTACTTTTCTTTTTATTTTTTTTATTGTAAAGTTTTCCATGTCCGGATTCCATTGCCTGTATTTCTCTTCAAATATCTTTGGTACTGTTCTTTTTGTATTGATTAGTTTTGCTTTCTCTTTTGCATAAATATTGAACCGCATTAAATCTCTTTTTCTTCCCCATGTCCATATGTCTTCTTCAGATGTCTCCTGATCTTCCTATTATTCCTTACTTTGGGGACTCGTTCCATCATGCTGTGATGTAACCTGTGTTACACCTTCTATACCAAATCTTTCACTTTGCAGGCACTCTATAACTTCAGCTTCTATTTTTTAACTTCTACTTTACTAATCTTGTTTTCTACATTCCCTCTTTGTGATGTTATTTTCTTTATTGTAAATTTGTTCATATCTGGATGCCTTTGCCTATATTTCTCTTTGAATATATTTGGGGGTGCATTTTTTGTATTGTACCATATCAAATCTCTCTTTCTTTCCCATGTCCATATTTCTTTTTTACACTTTTCAAAAATCTCTAGGTTTTGTTGTTTATATTTCTGGACTTCTTCAGATGCTTTTTTTTTTCCAAACAGATCAAAGTTTCTTGGTCTATAGAATGTTTTTCACAAATCTGTTGTATTAATGAACACAAATTTTTATTTGAGGCTTCTGACAGTTTTTCTTGTGGACGTATTTTTCTTTCCTCTAATTTGTCTCTTAATCTTTTTGTGTATCTTGTATCTGGAAATTCCGGGCTTTTTGCATAATAGCAACAATACATAATTTCTTTCTTATCCTCAAGAGTCCACTCTAATGTCTTTATGGCTCTTCTTTGACCTATCAGTTTTTGTGATTTTTGTGGACTGGTACTTCCTTCTACTATAGTGGCGACCATCCTCCCCGTGGGCCTGGCCTAGCCCCATAGTAGGAATGTTTCTGTATTTTTGACAATTCTACACTGTCATTTTTTTCCCATCCTGGCACTAGTGTGTCTACCAAGATTGGGAACTTTTTTTATCCTGGGTCTTGTGCACCCAGCTATTTTTTTTAATTTTTGACCTACTTCTGTCCATGATATATGCTGTATAAAATGCAGTCTATATATCAGTGTCATCTTGGTGAGATTTTGTGAAAAACAGGGTCCACCTCATGAAGGTACTGACCAAGACTTGAAGATGAATTCAGTTTCAACAATACTACTCTCCTTTGCTTGCTGACTGATCATCTTTCCATTCGGAGCCAGTTAGGGATAGCTGGTGATTAGGGTTACTCAGACTCAAACCCTGTACCTTAGGTACAAAAAACAAGAGCCTGGATTATCTACCCCTACCACCACTTGCGATTCAAGGAGTTGAGTCCACAACTCTCAACTGTCTAGATTTTTACAAAATGTCTGGAATAATTGGCTCACACTTTTGGTCTGTTCCTCTTAAAATTAGTGGTTTTCTGGCAAATCAGTGAATATTGAATTCAGTAAATAATGACAGCTATTCAAGTTTCAGTCTTACTATCTTTCAGGAAATGCATGGTAACACAAAACATTTTATTCTAGCAACAATCTAAGATTATACAAGCAATGATTAAAATGTGTTCCTGGTTTTGGACCTTTGTCCCCCCCCCCAATAAATTTTGGCTTTTTCCAGATTTCTTGTTCTGCAAAGTTGAGAGATATAGCTGAGTATTAAGTGTATTTTACAAGGAGCCGGAGCTTCAGGAGAAGAGTTGTTTAGTGCTGCTTATGTCAAGTCTGACAAGTCTGTTTGCAACGTGCAACAGTTGTTTAGCAAATTATACCACTAATGTACTAAAATATTTAAAAGCATTGCTAGTGGCACAACAGGTAGTATACTTTCCTTTAATGCAGAAGGCTGTGGGTCCTACTCTTATAGTATGTAGATGGATTGCTGATACTGTATTGTGTTGTCCTTTAAAGGGTGTGGATGCTGCAGTCCTGAGTGCTTCCTCTTTTGGAGGAGATACCTAGTAAATATGAACCTATCAGTTTGCCAGTCATTCCCTGTTGTAATATTACCAGCTTATCATTTTTTAATGTAACATAAGCAATTTATTCTTCAAGGGCAACATGCACTTTATTTGTTGAAGAAACAATAAAATATAAAGGTGTTTGCTAAGCAGCAACCTCTTCATTAGTTACAGATCTCTTTAATGTGGAATTATTTAGATGTCTTTTACTTCCACAGAGATTGTGCATATTTACTGATATTGGTGGATTGTAATGACAGAAGTTTTAGTAGACTTTTAATGATGAAAATGTCCTGAATTGGGCAGTTTTGTCATTATTGGTTAATACGTTTTGTTTCATTGCTTACTGGAAAAATGTTTAAAACAATAAATTTAAAACATGCTCTAACAAGTGTGCTGTTTTGTACAAGGAATATAATTTAATACAATCAGGAAGGTGACTCAAAGAACACATGTATGTTTGCATGGTCCTAAATATGTATGCCAAGGGGCCTATATTTTGAAAACAGCCCAGATTTTAAGTTTTATCCACCACTGGTCAGATAAGTTTTCTTTGATTGTGGGTTTCAATGCTGTTTTAATAAATGTGAGTTTCAAGGGATGAGAAGTTTTAATGCTAAGTCTGTTTTCATTGTGAGACTGTATTGCTTTGTTTATCAGATGCCTATCAGTGTTTGTGCTATAAAATTTAAAATAAAGTTTTGAATTAAAATCAAATACTCATTGTAGAAGTAAAGCATAAAACAGTATTCACATTACAGTGTTTATGGTAAAGAGGGAGAAATAGCCAAGTAATGGGACACTGAAATGGCTGCAGTGGGGGAGGGTTGTGTATGGGGGGGCCCTATCTGACAATGATTCTGTGAGGGTGGAGGAAGACATCCCCAGGCGGCACAAACTCTAGCTACGCCACTGTTTATGGGGGAAGACGTCAGTAACACTTTGCAATTAAAGTGATTTCCTGAATCACTACCTGAGGAAAAATAATAATGGAATAGTAACTGCCACTCAAATAGTTATTATTTTGGCAGTTTCCTTTGATCACTTGCATCTGAGACTGGACTCTATTTAATTAGAATCATATAATCACCAAACTGAACACTTGTATTGCTGTTTCTTTTAAAGTGACAAATTAGAATTGCTCAAATTTCTACTTTTAAAGGAAAGCTATCAGGCTTCTTTGTTTATTAATCCTTTTACTGAACCATTGTGCTAGTATGTAAGTTGTAGTCCCAAAACAGTTAGCTCAGCCAGTCACTAATAATATGGGCTGCAGGATTTTTCAGGCTGGAATCTATTTTATCAGTCAGTAACAGCTCTGCATTCTGACCTTCAGTACACAGAACCATTGTTTTACGAAGGACAAAGGCTGCTTCTTAAAACACTTTTAATCAGTTTTTAAATGCTTTTCTGATAACAGTTGTTTCACATTTGCATTTATACAGAAACTACAGCATTCAAGTTTTATATTTAGTGAAGCAAAAATATGTAAACAAATACATAAATAAAACTTAATTCTAATAATATTATTTTATAAAACACTCTAACTATTCCTAAATAAGTATTTAGAAAAATTCTTCCATACTCTTACCTTATCAAAAGCAGCAAGATACTCTTAAGAACACAATTCCAGTTGTTTCTTTTTAGCACATATTCACCTGTGCTTTGTGCATGTGCATAGAGCGGGAAGGCCTTCCTTTGGACCTCAAACCTGGAGAGAAAGTCAAATTATAAATTCAGAGATAAAGTTACTTTTCAGTTCAGTGTTCAATATTTCAAATATTAGCACGATAGAAATTTATAACTAGCACTTACCTACAGCTCAGATATGTAGATGCATGCTGCCCCGTTTCTTGTGTCCAGTAAGTGGAAAGCACTAAGTGACATTATGTATTGCAGAAGGGCAGTTTGATGTCAAAGATTAATTATAGTGGCAAAAAATGCACCATTAAATATAAGAAAATGAAATGAAAGAAATTACCACTTTGCAAAACTATATTCTATGAGAATAGTTTGAAAAACTTAGGCAAACACTAGGATGATTAAAAAAAAATGTAAAAATTAAACATCAGTGAGACAGTTAAAACTAATATCATAGGCAGACAGGTGAGTTCAGTTCAGATCTCTGCACAAGCCAGTGTGCAGAAATAAAAATGCAATTGCACATTAAGCTGTAAAACCAGTACATTACTGTGCACCAGGTAGGGAGGAGGTGTTCAAGACATATGCAGTTAGTGGAACTTTATACATGAATAACATTGCTGTCACAACTCAGAGACAGTTATGCTCATTACTAGACATACAGACAATTATCCTACTGGTGGATGAAGCTGTACGTGATTCACTTTTTGGGGGGAATTTCCCCATTTTTTGAGTAAGTGTGACCTTAGAGTCAGTATGCATAAGTTTGGCTGGTAAGGGGGCTTGACCCTCAACATCAGGTAGTGCAAGGCATCTTGCCCCTCTGAAAAACACTTAAAAAAGTGTTTATTGGCAAGTTATTTTCTGCAAGGGCATTTCAGGGATTCTGATCCTTGGTTCATTCACTTTTGTCCACTCATAGTGAAAGCAAAACACACACAGACACACACACACACAGACACACACACACACACACACACACACACACACACACACACACACACACACACACACACACACACACACACACACACACACACACTCAAACACATATATATTACCACTAACTGCATCTAGTTGCATCGTCACCCATAAATTGTCTTCTCTTGTTTTGAAAAACAGTAGCTTCATAAGTAGCTCATATGCAAGGATACATTTTTTTTAGTGAAGTGTGGGAACAAGTATATCTGGTTACTAAAAAAATAAACTGTGACTTACACAGAAAACAGTGGATTTTAAAACCCCTTTCAATTTCTTTTGTATCTAGGCTAGACACCTATGTACCTCCCAAACATGACAGATTGCACCACCACACCCTTACTTATTTATACCAACAACAAGATCACTGTACCGCAGAGTAGAGGGAAAACTGCAATACCCCAAGGTAACACTACCTTAGACATACTATATATTTCCTCTTTCAAGATTGCAATGCTGCAGTACTAAGGGTCACAGTTTCAACAAGTACCCAACGGTAGATTGAGGTGATATCAGTACAGCTAAAAAAAAAACAACCTGTAACATGGACAGACTATATAGTTTTGATATAAATCACAAACTATATTACCACAATTAGATACATATCAACATTAATGAGCAGGTATGTGTAATAAGTACAATATAATTCAAAAACATTTGGAATTGCACTGCTCAGTGATTCTTACAGACACCTTCTGAATTGCACTGATCACTGCTGCCTATTTCCCTAGCTACATATACTTCTCTCTCTCTCTCTCTCTCTCTCTCTCTCTCTCTCTCTCTCTGTCTTTCTCTCAAGCTGTATCATGCAGCAATGCACCCAAACCCAAATGTGCAGTGTAGGGTCCATATTATACAACAATCCCTAAGCACCCTGCATGCTACTCAGACGTAGGGTACATAGTGCTGTAATAGTATGTGCCCTACACATGGTATAGTGCACTGCTGTCTAGACACTTAGTATGCCATTGTAAAGCAGGGTATTTGGTGCTGCATAAGTGTCTGTGTTTATGTAACATCTGTGCTACTTCTTCAGTGCCAACTATGCCACTTATAACTAGAAAATACAGTCTGCCATGTTATGCACTTTTGTATTACACTACAATTCTCTCCGGCACAGGTAGTACTACTAAATAGCTAGGGCACACAGGTGCCATGCTGTACACCCCTCCAGCATAGGCTACAGTACTATAAATAAGAAGAGCACATAGACTGCTATGATATCTCTCATTGTGTTAAATTGTCAGTGCCTCCTGTACCATCTTTGTTTCAAATAATAAGGGTTCACAGGATGATATGCTGTGCAGTCTCGTAATATAAAATAACTCCTCCTACAACACTACGCACTATTCACTATAGATCACATGAGCTGCTATGCTGTGTAACTTCACATTACACTGTATCCTCCATACCTGCTCCACTTATAAATATGAATTCACAGTCAGCAGTTCTCCATGTCCTACTACTTTGTTCTACTCCAAGAATTCCTTATAGTTCTTGCAGATTTTAAGGTACTGAGTGCTGCCCTGCTGCGCACTTTTGCAGGCATTCTTTTACCCCTCATGTTTAGGAATATAACCTGTGGCAGTGGCAATCAATGCACCAGTGCAATGAACAGCACCTGCTGCTGCTGGTCCTTGTGTCATCCATTTCACTGTGGTTCACACTGACTGTACATGACAGACATTCACTTCTGAGTGATCTCTCTGTCAGCACTACCAAAGACGTTGTCTGCAGTCCAGCGGGCAGTTCTTCTTCTGGATGCATTTGGCAGCAGACAGCTGTAATTGTATGACAAGATAATGATTCAACTCCTAGCATTCAACTTAATGGAAAGAAAAGTCTGATTTTCATCTGAAGACAATGCCACAAACTTCATATGAAACATATTCCATGCGTATGAAATATGTAATTAAGTGTTCTAGCAGTTTCAGGCTGAAACTGTGAAATATTGCATTTTGAATTGCAGTTAACTAAACAGTGCCTGCTGGCTTGAGATGAATTCATTGAATTATGCCATTATGAATTTTAGTTCCATTTCCAAAACAGGATTTAATAATGTGTGAATGACAACCATAACTTAAGATGCAAGAAAATGTAAATAATAAATATGCCTTACAATACTATATAACTAGTAAAATAATTTCTTTATTTTAGAAGCTGAAATGCAAACTATGATCATTTCACCCAAAAAATAAACATCGTTTGCCAAGACGAAAAAAGCAAACTAAACAATACTGCTAGCCCACAAAGGGTTAAGTGTCTAATTACATGAATTGCTTAAACCTGGATGCTGATACTTTGCTAGTGCCTAGATCTGATTTTACATGCATGACTCTTCTTTAATAGCCAGCTCTGTATGGAAAAGCTCAAAACAGATAGGAAATTCACCCCGGGGATCATGTCAGTCGCCCTACTAGATAGGGGTCCAGGGAAGTAAATATTGTAGGAAGAAATATTCAGGGAATTGTTATGGCATGGCTTGTATAGGCCCTAGGGCCGATAGCCTAGTACCAACATATGAACCTATTATTTTACAGCTGCCAAGAAAAAGTCAAGTTGCTTATGTGGGCCTGTAAAACTGTTAAATATCCAGAAATGGAATTTCTAAGACTCAGCAGATGTACATTTTCATCTGCCTACTGTTGAGTTGACACAGACTTTCTGTCTGTCTGCTTTCTTGTAATATGTGGATGTCAAATGTTATGTGGGATTAAACAGAACAAAAAAGGCTGACATGAATAAACTGGAAACAAATGATCTAGCTGTCATACAAAAGTCAAACAAAGGATAAAGAGAAATATGACTCTTCCAGTGAGCACACAGGTTCATCCCCAAGTTAGCAGTTATATCAGTATTGCAACAAAAAATAATAATCATAAACCTAGCAGATTACCATCATTTTAAGTTTCTGTTATACAAAGTGGTGCATGTGCACCATTAAGAACCATTCAGCACACAATCTGAAGAAAAGATAGCAAATACCTTATTTTTGTGTGACACTGCATTCATGTACAGGCAATACACTGGCACGCCACAAGCTGGTGATTTTATTTGCTGAGGTAACACTGTGATGGGCAATTCAGTATAGGTTTGTGAACTTTGCCATAAAACAAAGACAGGCAGATACATAAATAGGAGATGGTATTACTATTCAAAGAAAAAGACAATGGAACATATTTTTATGTATGTATAAATGATGAGAATGATGAAATTCAGGCGGTGCTGTAATTTTATGTGGGTAATACTCTAGAAAATTGTGATAATTCTGAGGAATTGAAGGCTTTATGATAGTATGGATCATCTGAGTGACACACCACATGGCCCCAAATAACAGCCACCTTGTTACTAGTGCTCCTACCTTTAAATTCCTGTATCAAGAAAACTACCCTCTTTCGCCAAAGTAAAAAAAAAACGCTACTGAAATTACCTATTAAGATCACCAAATCAAGGAGCTCTATTATTGGTAAGGCTGTCCTTTGGGAAAAAGGCTAGGTAGAAAAACTTTACCGAGACTGCCTCAACTTGGAGCCAACTTCCTACCAACAAAGGATGAGGTGAATTATGGGAAACTTGGGTCTAAGCTGCTAGGTTACTGGGCCATGACACAAATGTGTGGTTGCTACAAAGACAATAGGTGTTATCGTTACTCTTTAAACATATTTCTGGAATTATAGATAAACTCACTAAACTGGGTTTAAATCCATAAATCACAAAATGGGTCGCCAACTGGCTCACTGACAAAACTCACACTGTAAAAGTTGCAGACTACAAATCTGACTTCAGACCAGTGACAAGTGGAGTACCACAGGGTGCAGTCCTGGGTCCTCTCCTGTTTGGTATCTACTTCTCTGAAGTATGGGCTAACACAGAGGGCCTCTGGCTGATGAAGTGTGCAGATGACTGCAAATTAGGTGCCATAATCGAGTCCCCAAATGACATGGACATCCTACAGAAGGGCCTCACTGAGACAGATGCCTAGTGTCAGAGCCATGGCCTCAAGCTCAATGCCAAAAAGTGCATTGTCATTCCCTTTGGAAAAAACTCTGTTCCCATGAACTGCCACATAGGCGGCAGTCCACTTAATGCTGAAGGTGTGATAAGAGACCTTGGGACTCAGGTGGATAGTAGTCTCTCCTTTGATAATCACATTGCCACAGTAGTCAGGAAATCCTTCTACATGGCACACATCATCAGAAAAGGGTTCTCATCCAGGAAAAAAAAGAGGTCATTGTTCCCCTGTACTCTGCTCTCATTAGACCCATTATAGAGTACAACGCTCCTTTTGGATGTTATGACACCACCTGGAGAATCTTTTACATTTTCCCACATAATTTCTCCTAGTACTGGGTTTCCTGGTCTCTTGCAGAACATTGAGCATGTCCTCTGAGTATAGGTGCCTGAAGGGGATCAGAACCCTATCATCCATAAAGTGAGCCTGAAGGTGTATTAGAGACCCTCTGTCTTGTGTGAGTAGGTCTACATGGTGATGCAACCTGTGGTGATTACCCTTGGCTAAAAGGTGAAGAAGGGAAACCAATGCTGTCTTGGCCAGAAGGGAGTCACCAGCAGGACTTTTAGTTTGTTCCTCTGAATCTTCAGGAGGACCTTCTGAATCAGTGTGAATGGAGGGAAGGCATAAAGGTACATCCCCGCCCAGGAGAAAGAGAAGGCATCTACTTTCCAGGCCTGGGGATGTGGATCCCTCATACAAAACAGAGGCATCTATCTGTTCTGGGAGGAGGCAAACAGGTCTGCCTGAGGAATACCCCACTTGTGTATAAGATCTAGGAACACCTCTCTATGAAGCATCCATTCATGAGAGGATGCAGACGTTCTGCTGAGAGTGTCTGCCATTGCATTCTCTGCTGAAGGAATGTACACTGCTTTCAGGTGAATTCGCAAAGTTGAGGTTGGAGACCAAATCTGTATGGCTAGGCTGCAAAGGGGGTAAGACCTTGTCCCCCCTGCTTGTTTATGTACCACAAGATAATCATATTGTCTGTGACTACTTTCAAGGTGCCTGGTAGGAGGGCTAGTTGGAAGACCTGTAGTGCTAAGTAAAGGGCCCTCATCTCTTTCATGTTGATGTGGTCCCTTTGCCTGAATGGAGACCACTCTCCTTGCACTTTGCTTTGTTTTTGCTGGTGTTGTAAAACAGCCCCCCAACCCAGATCTGAAGCATCTGTGAAGATTTGCTGTGAGGGTGGGGGTAACTGTAAGGGCATGCCCTGGTTGAGATTGATGGCTGTAATACACCATTCCAACTCTTTTTCAGGCACAGTAGTAAGGGGAAGGAGATATCCAGAAGATGAGAATGTTGGCTCCAATGAGTCTTTAGTACCCACTGGATCTTCCTCATATGCAGTCTTATCAGAGGAAGCATTGCTGTCAAGGATGCCATGCAGCCCAGGACTCTCAGGAATTCTCTGGCTGAAAGTGTTTGAAGACAGAGAAGCATCTGAAGGTAAAGAGTGAGGTCTTTTACCTTCTGGCAGGGAATGAAAGTTGCCATCTTGTTGGTTCTTATCCTGCACCCTAGAAACACTAGGTCTTTTGTAGGGGTCAGGTGGGACTTCTTGTGGTTCACAGTGAACCCCAGGTCTGCCAGGGTTCTGGTCACCAGGTGTAGGTGATGTTGCAGGGTGTGAAGGTCATGGTGAAGTATTAACAGGTCATCTAGATATGGGTATATGTGAATGCCCTGTGTTCTGCAGTGGGCAATCACTGGGAACTGTGGAGAGCCCAAAAGGTAATGCAGACAATTGAAAATGCAAGGAACCTACTGAAAAACATAGGAATTTCCTGTAGCAGGGGTGAATAGGAATGTTAGGGTAGGTGCCATTCAGATCCAGGGATATCATAAAGACCTGGTAGGGAATGAGGGGCAACAGCAGCTACTAGGTGAGCATTCTGAAGGTGTGAATCTTGAGATAAGGGTTGAGTATGGACAAATCCAGAAATGGTCTCCAAGGACCATCATTTCTTGGGACCAAAAACATTCGTGAGTAAAATCCATTGTTTACCTGCTGTGGTGGGACATTTTTTTATGGTGCCCTTGGCCTGAAGATGATATAGAATAGACGGGGAAAGAATGAGATGGCTTGTGGGGGCTGGTATATCCCCTGAAAGGGGGGCAAGAGCCCACCAAGTCATAAAATAACCTTTTTGCATTATGGAGAGGACCCTGGCTTCTGAGGTGATCTTCCGCCAGGAGGATAGGGAGAGGGTGTGGTGAAGGGACAGGGGGGTGGAGAGAGGTAATGGGTTTGAGTCACAGTTGAGGGGTTCTGTCCTGGTCAGGCTGCCTCTGAAAGGGAGTGTTATTACTGGAGGAAGAGGTTCTAGGACTGAAATGTTTCCTAGTTTGCCTCTGTCCTTTAGCCTGAGGGAACAGAATGAGATGACTGCCTCCTAACAAAGGAAGTCCTTTGAGGATAGTCTCTATGGTACCTAGAGATAGGTGAGACCAGTAAATGTTTTAAATTTTGCAACTCCTTTCCCTTTTCTTGCATGGATTTGAGGAGTTCTGCAAATGCTTCACCGAAAAGGGCCTTATTATCTGTGGTGCATCCAACAACTTGATTTGTACATCCATAGGGAGAGGTTGTAGCCTCACCCAGGAGTATCTTTGCAATACAGAGCTTGAGGCTGCAGATTTTGAAGAGACCTCCACCACATTGTAACTGCACTTAATGGAGTGCCTAATCAGCTGTGAGGCAGTGGAGAGAAGGGAGTTTAGTTGGGTCTAAGTGAGTCTGGTACATCAGGTATGAGGGCTGAAGCCTTAGAAAGGGTGTCTAGAACAAATCTGGCCATGTGGGTTTGATAGTTTAGGGCTCTGATGGCAAGAGTGGAAGAAGTACAGACCTTCTTCCCTAGCCTATCCATAAACTTGCTGTCCTTGTCAGTAGGGAATAAAGAAGCAGAAGGCAACTGTCTAGAGAATTTGTCAGCTGAGACTGCTATGACTGCAGGATCTGCAGGAGGGTTCTTGAACAGGTATTAAGTGTCCCAAGGAACTTTATAGAACCTGTCTGGGCATTTAGAAGCTGGGGGTTGATAGTCAGGGGCCTGTGAAGCAGCCAAAAAAGGCATCTTGAAAGGCTGGAAGCAAGGGAAGGACTGCAGATGGTGAGGGTTGATTCATCTGTAGTAATTCAAAACACCTCTTTTTTGATTCTGAGACATCTGAGGCCTACCATTTGCAGTGTTTTCTCATGACAGCGATGGTATCTCCAAAGGAAAACTCTTCCCCTGGAGATTCAGGATGGATAGAGTCCTCTTCTTCAGGGATAATGAAGTCATTGGAAGATTCAATTTGAGAGCAGTAAGTAAGGGAGTCTTCAGAGGACGAGTATTCTTCCTCAGACTCTTCTAAGGCATGCACAGGAGTAGGAGCAGGTGAAGGTACCTGTGATTGTAAGGCCTGGAATGCCCTGAAAAGATTTTGGGAGAAAACTTCCCATCCAGGAGCAGATTGCTATTCTGTAAGTTTTAATTTTTGTTTTCTCTTCAAAGGAGATGAAGGATGGGTCAATTAAGAGGCTGTCTGGGAGGATTGCAAAGCAGGGGTAGGCCCCTTGACACCATGAGCCGTGCTTCCCCCTCACCAACAGGTTCTGATGGCTGATAAACGTCAGTGGATGTACTCAGTGTTTCCACTGGGCAAGCTTCCATTATGGTTTCTGGTTCCATCTTTGAAACAGACATCTGATGGGACCCTGGGCTAACATCTGCCTTGAGAGTCTCACCAGACTCCTGAGGTGCATCATGGGCATTGGGCCTAACTTTTTTTGGCCTTCTTCCTAGGTGGCTCATTGGAAGTACCTACCCCACCCTCCATACCTAATGCCAGATGCCTGAGTCTCTGGTTCTCGAGATAGAGTTTGAGAGCAGCCAGACAGCTGCAAAGAGTTTTAGGCACAAACGATTTACAAATGCCACAAGACGTATGGTCATGGACCTCCGCTAGGCATAACAAACACTTATCATGCATGTCCTTGTGTGGAATTTGTCTTCCACAACCACATCCCCCTTCCTAATTGACATGTACATCTGAAAAGCTAAGGAATTAATAAAAAAAACAAAGGGTACTTATCTGTAGCCGATGGCTGTCAAACGAGCAAACTGCTTTCTGAAGCTGGCGATCAGAGGTCCAAAGATCACTGAGGCAGAAAAGTTCTGAAGTGGGTATGTGCAGACATCTCCTTTATAGCCAACATGGATTTATGGCTCTGAAATCAAATGTCGCATGTACCCCTGCTGCTAAGACTATGGTATACTGTTCGGATGTCCGGTGCTGCTGGCAGCAACCTCCCTACAGTTATGAATACTGCAACATGAGAATAGAAAGACATCAGCAACACTTCAAAAACCAAGCTACTAAAATATAGAATGTATTTTAAATGTGTGGTAGATACCACACAACAGTAATGGGGGAGAAAGTCAACACAAGGCTAGAATGAAGTCTAGAGACTGTTACAGGTATTCAGTTACTGCAATCATAGGACCACTGTTCTTTACTCTTCATCTGCACCTTAATTTATCTCTTCCTTATCCTTCACCTCTCATTCTAAATCTTATCGCCCACCCTATGCTAGTCCCACTTTTACTTTTCTCCAATGCAACAGACTGTTGCTGCTTCCCCAAGTGCAGACAGACACTTCCTAAACCCCACCATTGCCTGTTGATTTGGTGTTGATATTTGGCTGGATGACTCCAAATGTCAGACATAAAATGAGACAGAAATGATATACATCAATGTTAGGCCACCCATCTTCAGGCTATATTACTTTCCTACCAATCACTAAAATAATAGATATCTAATAGTAAATCTAGTAAACATTAATTGCTTAAGGTAACAGTAATCTGCTCTATCCAGCCAATCCAGAGATGAATACTTCAATTAAAATTATCTCACAGGCAGAGGAAGTCAAATGTACTCCAGCTGCTTGTTGGCACCTAACTATTGTAACCAAAAGCAGCTGAATCAAAACCACCTTTTGTGCGCTTTCTGTAACCCAAGTTCTCCCATAAACCAACGTCACATATATTCACTTACTAAGAGGTCAAGCACTGAGCTCCTCACTCTTTTTATTTCGAAAAATATCCAGGTCCCAAGAAACTAAATATTGGAAAAGCTCTACTAATTCCCTATCTGACTTTATGGATCATTCATCTAAATTTTCTTACATTATGCCCTATTAGCATCTGCATTCAGTTATTTTTTTTTACTTTGTGCCTAATTATGAAGTCTCTAATTTAATAGTTGTACATACTGACACTGAAAATAAAGAGATAGATTCAAACATAGCTAAAAAAGAAGATCCTGAACAGAAAAAGTTCCAAACCTACAAATCAAACAACATTTCAAAAAAATGAATTCAGATATGTTTGTTGTGTTTATATGGTGAACAAGGTGATGTGACTTCTAACTAAAATATTAAAAAAAATATGATCTGCAAACAGAAGCTTCTCTCCCAAACGGAAAGCACAGTATGTCTTCCTACCTGCTAAAACAGTACTTCAAACAGCCACCATTATGGGAATATGCCAACAGTTGCAAAAACTAATATATAATGTAAAAGCGACCATACCTTTATAGAATAAAATAAAAAAAAAGCATTATGAAACATTTCAACATCACAGAATAACTCCAAAAATTGAAGGACCAGTACCCAAATACCAATCATTTACTTAGCATAATAAGCCAACAGAAGGAACAGTAGTCATATATCTGGCAGATGACCATTCAAGATTAGGTTATTTTTCAGAATCTTTAATGCAAGATTTACTATCCAGGCTGATGCAGTCTGAGCACTTTACAGGGGTCTATATTACGCGATCAAAGAGACTTTTCTTCGAATGTGTAATATTCTAACCCAAAACATCGAAAATACTAAACCGCGAACGGCCACATCCACAAATTTTTTCCTATGGAAAACATTCACGAGGCCGCAAACAAACAACACAAACTTCCCAATCCTAATCAAGTGGGGGGCTTTGCCCCCCCCCACAACCCCTAACTAAATATACCAACTCCGAGATCGCTCAACGTTGGTGAAAAGGACAAACTGTGAGAACGGCCAACGGAATTTTTTTCCCTAGGAAAAAATTCGCAGACATGGCTGTTTGCGGTTTAGTGTTTTTGATGTTTTGGGCTTGAATATTACATGTTCGAAGAAAAGCCTCTTCGATCACGTAATAGAGAACTCTTTACAGTTGAGTAAATGCAACATAACCAAAACAGCATATGCCACACCATTCCTGAAGGTGGTAAAAGAAGTTCTGAAATCTACAGAAATGAAACCATTACTGGCCAGCAAGATGCTCATTCTGTGAAAATTAGGGGAAATATTGTGATTAGAGTAGCATGGATACAGGATGGATTTGAAACCTCTGAGGTCAGTTCTTGGTAAGAAGCACAATATACCATAATCAGAAAAGAATAATATTGTAAGAATTACAGAGTTAGACAAAGAAGGGAACAACAGAGGGGAGACTGCATTCTAGTTTTACATTGGCAATTTTAGCTTCTTTCTATAAAGCACAGATGTCTAAACACAATGTGGAAATGGCATACTGAATGCCATTATATTTGCAGATCTGTACAAGGCATTTTAGTACAGAAGGCCATAATATGGAGGAAGTGTATTAATTTTGGTTTGACCATAGTTCTGCAGTTACTTAACAGATAGATATGTGGCCATCAAGGCGAAAGGCTCCCTCTTACCAATTATCTGTCATGTCTGAGTCTCTCAGGGATCTGCCAAATGCCACTTCCGTTCATCATGTTCATCAACTGTTTCTCATTTATTTATTTATTTATTTGATATTTCATAATTGGGAAAGTCCGACCAGGTAGGAAACCCATTTTCAGCAGATACCTGGGGAGAAAAGCTCCACTGAAAGAACAATAAGAAAAACAATTTACATAGTTTAAAATATGATAAACATTTACATAATTATCAACAAAGCATAATACATAGACAGTAAATGGGAGCGACCAGTGAAGCCACATACTTGTCTCAAGAAACTTATCAAGCATAAAGGCATTTTTCAAAGAAGATTAAGAAAATTATAATTGCAGACACAAATTTTGCAAAGAGAAGGTGAGCAATATATGGTAGATACTGAATATTTCATGGTGAGCAAAGTTGCCTTAATAAAGGAAATTAAGTAGAGTTATGTTTTATCAGTAAACAGAGGCTAACTTACTAGTAAGGTTTATGGGTATTTTCCTGAGATACTCAGGTGTAAAAGGCTGTTTTAGAAGAAAAATTAGGAAGAGAGTTAGAACAGGTGATAGGTGAGGTAATGAACAGCAGTGAGGGAAAAGATGAAGGAGCTAAGTTTGATCGTCAATAGTGGATGACAGGTGAGATAGAGGGGTGTCTAGAATAGGATACAGTGTAGTAGAGGGGAATTACCATGACAGGGAGGACAGTATTAGTTAAAGATGTGATTAAATGTGAAGACATGGGGGGGTGTTGGAGCCTAATAAGGGGGTCATGGGATAGAGGCATTAGTGGTAGAATAGGAAGGGAAGGGTCTGCTGAAGTTTGTAGAAATTAGTACTGCTGAAAGAGATAAAAGGTTTAGTGAGGAAGACAGGGGAGGAAGGGATATGGTAAAGTGTAGCTAGGGAAGAAGGGGGAGTAAATGGAAATGATTATAGTACTTAGGGATGCAAGTGGAGGAATTAGAGAGAGTGGGGGAGGGGTAGTAGAGCTAAAGGAAGATGAGGGGAGAGTGTGGCTGAAGTAGAGAAAGTAAAAGGGGGGAGGGCAGGAGTAGGGATGGCATACGCAATCCTAATCCAAGCATCATGGAGAAATTACTTGGATGGGATATACTATTTTTCTGACAACTGGATAGATTCAGAGAAAGCTGTTATACATTTTGCAAAAGGTGTACATTATGTGCATATCAGTACAGCTGATAATAGTCAACACATACAAGCTAATGTTCCGTTTCCATTTTCCCTTTTCTCTTTCTCCATTCCTTTTCTCCACCTTGCCATACTTAACAATAAGCTATGTAATCAACTGAGACTTGGCTAAGTAAAGCTAGGATACTCAAAGAGTAGACCAGTCAGGCTAAAAGGGTATTAGAGTCATAACTAGAATATAGCCTTCCTCTAACCATTTCTTCTCCAAAGGTTGCTGCACGCCGCTGTCTCTCTCCTCCGTGGTGCCAGGCGCCAACAAACCCGCATCACTTCAAGTCTCCTGGCATGTGGCCCCTTGCCTCCTGACACATACTACAAAATGCAGTTTCAGTTTATTCTTTTTCACCATATTCAGTAGCACGTTTTGCCCTCACTCAAGTAAATGGGCTGCCCCTACCCCTCGCCTACTCAGAGCTTGTTTGATGGCACTACAGCCTGTCCTGCAAACTACTGCACGAGCACTTTATATTATCATTTTCTCACATGTCTTATATATACACTTTTACTAGAACACTGTGACCATCCTAGATGTCGCAAAACACCTTGACTGTGACAAGTGTCCTAGATAAAGGTTCACATCAGATGAATCACAAGACTCCAATCAAAATGCACATTCTTGCAATACTGTATATCACATTCTCGATACACTTTCAGGTATCTCCAGCTTTTTGCTCCTCTAAGTAAATATTATCTGTCTTTATCCATCAGTAATTTCCACTGGTTTATCTCCTGCTTAGGTTATAGAGATTTTAAACTTTGAACTTCCTGCTATAATGCCTCCTGCTGTTTACAGTATATTTCTATAATTTCTAAAGTTCAACTCCAACCCCCAACAAATCAGTTTAGGATCATTTTTCAAATGCACTTAAAACTTTTAAATTGATTTTCATTGCTTTAGTGGCACACAATGGCCCCCTAAAGTAATGGTGTAGCTAGATTTACATGACATAAATTTCCTGTTTTATACTAACAAAGCATATGCTGTCTGCAACTTGCATTTTATGAACTACGTTGCCATTTAATCCTATATTTGCCTAAAGGATAATTCTGATCTAACAATATGGACATTGATTAAGGTCCAGTCCCTGGCACAGAAGATCAGAGCCTTTAACTGTACCACAGATGACCCAACTGTAACTAGTCACTAGTTGCCTGGGTGCTAGAGGGACTGGATGGGAGGGTAAGAGTGAGCTGCTGATACCAGCTTGCACAGCCTTGGGGGGAGGAGGCAGCCAATTGATTGTGAGGTTGCACATGCAAAGAGCCATGTATGCACCTCCTGTAGTTAGGAACTGCAGAGTTTGCAAGGCTGCTGCAGGGTGGAAATGGGTTAGGGTATACTCCCCAGCAGCAGCAACAGTATAATGCTGCACCAGCATCCTTCATCTCCTCACAGCAATGGACATGGGTCTGGTTGAGGCTGGAGGAGGCTAATGTCGGTACAGTAGACCTGGTGAAGGAAGAGGAATGGGTGGCAGCTGAAAAAGCAAAAAAATAAAAGTGATGGTTTAGATTAATGTACATACCATGTACAGTGGTAACATGGTATTGCATGTTGCTTCTGAGTTTAAGACTACATGTTGTTACAACTACACACTGCAGTAGTCCAGATTTTGATTCCTACAACCCTCAGTTGCCTAGTACTTAACTCTCAGCAAGTCACTTAACTTTGATCCTGGGTCATTCTTGAATAGAGACTGTGCATCCAGTGGGCTTACCTGGTCACCCAGTTAACCTGTGTTCCAAGATTTGCATATATGGTAAGAATAGCCACCTGTATCTGTTACAAGTCTAACTTGCCTTTGGCTTGGGTCTTGTCTGATGCAAGTTATTCCACGTCAATGTGCTTTAAATAAGTTAGGGCCAAAGTTCTGTGTGCCACTCTCTTTTGGTGTTTTTATATTT
This sequence comes from Protopterus annectens, assembly GCF_019279795.1. NCBI lineage: Eukaryota > Metazoa > Chordata > Ceratodontiformes > Protopteridae > Protopterus > Protopterus annectens. Next base: position 386,772,593 of record NC_056751.1, on the reverse strand, counting down.
TAAGTTACTGATTGACTTTTATTTCCTTGTTATTAACAAGCAACAATTTTAAACTGTATTATTTATACCAACAATTAGACAAATATAAAACCCGGCATTGACAATTTATTAGGCAGTTCTATGAAACTTTTACTTAAAAATAATTCAGCACACTACAATATGGATTGTAAGAATATGGTCACAAATACCACTTTAACTTCTTTTGCCTGGTATTCTTATGTTTACAAAGAATGTGTCACATCTGATCAGTATGGCATTATGTAGTACATAATCCATTCTTGCAGAGGAGATCTTTTGTTTATTAAATGCATTGTTGGTCTCTGATTTAAGAAAAAGCATGCAAATTGACATGTCTTTAATTTTGTTCATTGAATGTTGTCTACAGAATTACATTTAATTTTAAGGGAAGTTATGAAATGCTCTATAAGAAGGTTATTTTTTGCACTTATGTTGAGAACAAGCCAGACATTTTAATATGGTTGCCATCTTCTTTGACACAGATTTTATTCATACGGAGACCACGGATAAAACAAATCTCACGAGAATACTAACTGAAGAATGAGATTTCACGCATCATGTCCTATACTTGATAACTCCTGTCGGGTAATGCAGAGTAATTTCACAACTTATACCAGGTGATTAATCCAGTATCATGTGACAGCAGCATCAACAGAAAATGCTGTAACTGTGATTAGATATAGTAGATTCCATGATAAGCAACAGGAATCTCAAATGCTGAAAGCTAACTAGCCATGATGGCAATCAATAATATTACTGTTGATAAAACAAAATACTTGTTAGCACTGTGGGGCCATTTTATAATCAGAATAATACATTCCAAGGTGCACTTTATCACATGCTTCAGGACCATAGGGCACTCACTTTTTGACTCATACCTAAAAGTGCACATCAAAACATGATAATAATCTCTAATAAAGTACACTTTGTTCAACATTATTATTTTTGCTGCGTAGTTATCTATGTAACTTTTGCAAGAAGTTAGCCTATAGTGCAGAGTCAATTCAGAGAGGTGGTAGGGGCAGAAAAGTCCCAACAGTATTCTGAGATATAATGTTTGCAAGCTGATAAGTTTAATACATGCAATTAAATCAGCAGTAAGACTTCAAACTAAAATCAAATCATATACAGAAAAATAAAATTAATCCATTTTTAAAGACATTATAACTAGCTTAAAAGTGGCAAAAATCACTGTTATAGCCTAGTTCATGTTCAGTTTTACAGCTGTATTTTATTTACATTTTGTTAAGTACACTGTCCAATTATCAGTAGAGGCTCTGGAAGAAAAGCCCCTTGCTGTGACAATTTACTATACATTTTAATACATGTGACGGCAATTCAGTAATAATTTCAGTAAGAATAAAACAGCAGCAAAATATATCTAAGAATACCACATTAGCATTTCTGAATAAGCATATAATATAATTTATGTTATATGACAAGGAAGACGACCAAGAGAAAATATACAAAGCATAAATATAACAGAGAATAATAATGTTGTTAGGATTACAGAGTTAGACAAAGAAGGGAACAACAGTGGGGAGACTGCATTCTAGTTTTACATTGGCAGTTGTAGTGTCTTTCTATGAAAAGCATGTCCAAACACAGCATTTTGAGCAACCATAATTTGTATGACTATGATGGTGTCTGAAACACCCAGTAGCTGGTATAAAGTTGGGAAGAAAAGAGAAAACTTGAGGTAAAAGGAAAATGTGAATGTTTTAACAAACTAGAGTAGTAAGCTCAGTGATGATTATGTGGAAATAGTCACAAAAAAATTGCAGCAACACAGTGATAGGATCATTAATTATAAATTATAAACATTGTGCAAAATGGGGGACTTGTCTAAAAATTATTCTGTGCAGCAAAAACCGCAACAGCAAGTAATGTAATTTTACTGACAGAAATATATAAATAATGATGTTGTGAGGTTATAACTACAGAAAATACTGGCAATGAAATGTATTCAAAGATATAACATACATTCAGGTACTTTAATCCTAATCATAATTGTGGAATATCTTATATGTGCTTATCCACTAAATAGGGGCAGGGAGATTTGTGTTGGTGGAAAGCACAATGGGGTATTTAGAAAGTGGCAGAAGATTCTAGTTACAGGTAAAACTGTGTCACTTTATAGTTTAAAGGCTCACAATGCAGACAAAAATGGCACAACATATTATAATGCCTCACAGTGGTTATTATGTTCTTCAATCATTCACTGGACAGTAAGAATGTCAAAAGCTGATTGCTCAGTTTGTCTGTTGGAGGTGGTGGTAGCTTACGTGGCTGCTACAGATCCCATGGCACTTAACATAAAATCTGGGCAGTTCTACTGCTCATACAAGATGTCTTCATTTCTGTATAAACACAACCTTAGGTCTCTCCTGATAATTGCTCACAGACCTTGAGAAAGTGATGCATTTAACAAAAACAATAAAAGCAACAATACTACTCATGAAAAAGAAAGCTTTAGAGATCAACATCTTGTTAAAGGATTCTGTTATCTCTTGGTTGTGAGGGATGCTAATTTTCCCTAGTACAGCTCAACGTATGATGGCACTCTATGATTAAAGCACATCCTGCCATGTTATTTATTTACTTTTAGTGGTGTAATAACTGTGCAGAATTGATGCACCTGATTTCCCAATAATCCAGAGATACAGAGACATTACAAAATAACATCAGCATATCTTCAATAACTTCAGAAATAACATCATTAATAGAAATAAGTAAATGTACAACTGCAATAAGGCACGCCTATACTTTTTCTTGTTTTTCGACCTAGTTTAAGAGTGATGATTTTACATAATAGTACATATACTGTTACATTTTAAGTTTGAATGTAGCAGTTATTAACCATAGCTAACATTTTCTACATATACTTAACATATTCTCAAGATAGATATAAACCAAACAGCATTTAGGTTTCTCTTTTCTTATGTTTGTAATTAATGGTAATGCAGCTATTTAAATGACCCCCCCAAGTCTTCTATTTTAAAGAGTTAATGCTGACAACAATGATTTGTGGCAATTCATCAGTATGCCCAGCAAATGTTAATTAGTTTAGGGAAGAAGTTTTATTATAGGATGTGGCAAACTCTCTCATCCAAAAATATGCAATGTTTTAATGAACTAGATCTAATAGTTTGAAATTTTCAGGTATTTTGGGGGATCTATTCAGTAATATTACAGGATTGTGTGGTTGCCTTTCTCCCTGTGTAAATATATATCTTTATACTAACTGCCTTTTGGTATATAAATATGTAACTGTAATTGCATGTTTCTAATTTAAATGTGTACTAGAGCTTTTTCACCAGGGTCTCTGCTGAAGACAAGTCCTTAGTCAAATCATCTTATCAAACATACAAATAAAGGTCTGCCAGACAGACTTAATTAAATATTGTACTGTATAGGTGCATGAAATTCATGGTTTGCCAAAAAAAAAAAAAAAAAGGTACAGTAAATTCTTTATGATGCATATATAAGTTAGGAAGAAAAATCTGGAACAACCTTTTTGTTCTGCGTTTTCATCTCATGGCACTCAGGAACATGGATCTCTGGCAGGAGGAACTGATGTGAAAATTATTTCTGTATCCAAGCAATAAAATGCTGCGAGTAAAGAGCCCAGATGGAGAGCAAAATAAAGAATAAGAACACAGTGACCTTCATTTTAGATGTTACACTAATTAAAATGGAAAGGCAAGCCAGTGTTCGTGAACTATGCTACTCAAACTATGCTTCACCGTTCTATATAAAGCACATTCCGTTAACTTAAATAATTATAATTTTGATATGTTATCCCCTGAGGCAGTTACTGCAGCACTCCAAAGCTTGTAGTTCTTTTATATTACAGTTAAAGCTGCTACGCTATGATGAAGACTAAATACCCATTTAATATATTTAGTTCTTTGTCCCACACCCACGCTATTTTCTGATCTGCAGTCTTTTATAGTCTGTTAACACTGTCTGGAATATATACTCAGTCATGACAATTAAATTAAATATCCGAACTGTCCGGGCACCCACTATTTGTGCAGGTAGAGCAGAGCTCAACATAAGACCAGGCTGCCTACTTACCTTTGATGTTGAAAGACTTGAAAACTATGAATTCTACCTCTGTCACCAGTAAAATGCATTCATATACCAGGTGGTAGTAGTTGAAGTTGATGTTAAAGCTCACATGGCACTTGTATAATGAAGGACAGGTCATTCTTTAAATGAACATTTACTATATACATCATTCCATTATAAATAAACAGCATAATTTATAGATTTACAGCATTTTTATGCCACTTCCTCATTATGACTATCACATTAAAGCAATGTCGTCAACATATGAGGTCATACCAGCTAATTGTGCTTTAATTTTTTAATACCACCATGATATGTTGTATTTCATTACCTAACGTATTTTATTTTAAATCATTTACACAATCACACCACATTTCAGAAGTCTTCTGCAACACATGCTACACCACTCCCCCCAGGCATAACAAATTAGATTTCAATTTTTTTTGGTGGTAGTGCGACATCATTCCTTAAGCCCATGCCCATTCTCAACTTCTATATGAATTCTGGAATCAAAAGGTTCTATCCCAGTCAGCATTACCAGCTCTGTCCTTAAAGGTGACCTGAAAGGCATGGGGAGGAGGGAGCACCAGAGAGCTGTTGTATACACACATAAAGATGGACCGACTCTAGTGATGATAGGCCGTTCCCTGTATGCACTGGCTTTTCCTTATAGGGCAGTGTCTGC
>NC_056751.1:386507816-386762816 GCF_019279795.1 Protopterus annectens | reverse complement strand
GCGCACAAAATATGACTCTACGTCAGATTGTTGCAACTCCACCCCACCTGTGGACAACCCTTATCTCCCCAAAAACAATACCCCACCTCGTTTACCCTACCCCTGATATACCTCACCTTTACCTGCCCCCACAGTACTCCCAAACTGCACCAACTCTGACATACCTTAATGAATGTCAAATAAAGTAGGATTAGCTGTAACCTCAATGTGCACCACTCCAGCAGTCATAGCATCCACCCCAGTAGAATCCATCATCTTCCGAGTCCATTTTCTACAGGCCACCTACTGATGCCCACTCTGTGCTACCCCATCTGCAAAAGAAAAGAAAACGGAAAATCATCTGCCCACCCACAAACCAAAACTTCTTAATGACAACTCTTCTTTATCTTATAAAGGCTGTACACCTAAACGTCAGTCACACATTCCGTGTTAGCAATTTAACTGAATGGTAAACATAAATGAATCATTATTTCTTAAAAAGCCTATTTTATAAATAAAATTATCACATTGTAAGCATCCTATGAGCATCATAGCTAATGTTGTTAGTGCCATTGGTAAGTGTTCTACCTTTCACCCATTTGTGGCACATTATAAGTGACAGTGTTCTTCATCAAGGAGTGGGCAAAAAAAATTAAACCATGCCATACTTCTGCCAACACAATAAATTACAGAGCCTGATAAGTCATCCATGTTAAAAGGCGGGAGGGTTTACGTAACATAACCCCCCCCCCCCAAAGCATTAACAAAACTTAGGACAAGATTCAGATGAGAAGCATGTACATAGTAGCAGCACTCACTGCTACAGAAAAGCCATCGTCTTCACTCAACCACTCATTCTCACAAAAAACAAACACACGCAGCACGCTCTTTTACAACATCTATTTACTTAACACTTCAATGCGTTGAAAGGGCACCATCATTAGCACAATGTACATCAAACACCCTTTGCCTGACAACTTCTCAGGAAACAAAGTAGTGTAACTAGTGCAGATAACCTCAATTGTGACCATAAGGGTGAATGAATGCAAGCATGCTAGTAAAGTCAACGAAAGAAATATTCATTAAACTCTGACTCCCCACCATCCAGCAACTGCCTGTCCACATCTGGGACTTTGCTTCTCATCCTGGAACTGCTTTGGTACACACTAAGCACATGCTGCCTGGAAATTGTGCCTCTGCTTGCTTCCTGTGATAGTGAAAGCAAAATTAGTTTATAACGAGATGGAGCTGGATAGGTCCTTTATGTCTCCAACCATCGCTTAGTTTTCAAAATGTAGGTATGTTAGTCAGAAGGAAGGGTTTATTCCAAGGAAAAATAGTGTAATCTGGGGATGCTGTGAATCAATATTGGATGTGGATGTATATACATAAACAGTACATCATTCCTTTTAACAAGAGTTCCAGTTGAAATTCCTTGTGGATTTGAACGATTCTAGTAATGTTAATGGTGTGTGTATTTTGGGTAGAAGACTTGCACTGTGAATTTTGCTGTAGCTTCTAAGAATGCACCAGTGGGAATGTGCATTGACAAATGCATATTTTGTAAGATCTGTACGGTGATCATGTTGTTAGTAGTACTGCAGCAAAAGAAATGCTTTATCTAATTTGTTTATCCTTTATGAACATTTATGTTAACACTGCAGGAGTGAAGTGAACGTGACTATAATGAAAAGATAAGTAAAAATGTTGAGAGACTTGAAGCATCTCTAAAACTGTAAAGGAGCTAATTAATTCTTAAATTACAAAACAGAAAATGTATACAAGTTTGCCAGATTCATTTTTCTAACTCCATCCAAACCCAACATCATGACTTTGGCAAGAGGCTGAACTGGGTGTCTTTTACAAACTAAACTTCCTCTTCATTTATTTATTCTTTCAATGTCTTCACGTAGCAAAGTCATCTCCACAACAGTAATTTCTTCTTTGCTCATCCCCATTCAGAAGTTCTCATTTAGCAGGATCTTGGCTTATAAAATAATAATGAATGAGTTAAAGTAAATGGAAAGATACTTACAAACAGAAATGCTTAAATGTCCTACAGCCGGGTCTCATCTATGGTCTGTCTGGTAACATCTAAGTAATATATGTATCTGCACTGATATGAGGTGAACTAATTAAACCATATGAAGAGACATGCATATTACCCCTATATTAGACGAAACGTTATGGAGCAAATATATTTAGTGAGCTTGAACTAAAGTCAAGATACTTATATCCAATACAGTTGGAATATCACCACATATTTAATACTCCTATATAAAATATGCCTATGGCATGCTTAGATGTAATCTGTCATACTGCCATACAGTAAATGATACAAATAATGCATAATGGAAAGAATTGCCTCCCTGACCTATTTAGTGATAAAGCCCTGACATTTGCCCCAGTCATATGAAAATCTGGACAGTTGAGAACTAAACCTATCATAACCCTCCCCCCACAGCCATTAAGGCTGCACAATGCATGTGTGACTGACTGGAATTATTCACCGGCAACTTGCAACCCGTGAAACATGTGCCTTCTCTCAACCCTTCCCCAACAAAACCACAGCATCGGCAAAACTCAACTCCAACTGCACCACCACCACAGAGCGCTCTCCCACAAAGAAAATACAAACACGGCCAAAATAAAAAGAGGGATAATGGCCCCAAAACAGGAATAACTGAAACACTGCCACCATGGCCCCAAAACAGGAATAACTGAAACACTGCCACCACAAACTCAGAAAACCACCAGCATAAATGCTCCAATGGGCATGACTGAAAAGCAAATGGCTGTCACCACCATCTCCCAAATCCTACACAATCTGAAGCCAACCAGCCAAAACACCTGCATGTCTGAACATGCACCAACCACAACCCCATAAAGAAGAGAGCAAAGCATGAGGCTCTTCCAACCCAAATTCCAACTTACTCCACTTGCTCCAACAACAACAACCAAATGCTAGCAACAACACCACTGCAGCAGCGGCAGACTCTCTTGATTCCCTTCAAATAGCATTCAAAATGGCAACTGTTACCACAAAGAACAAGACACTTCTCCTGGCCTCAAGAATCAAGTCCCCACAGCCAAACTTATGTGCACAAAAAGTTCCTCTCCCCTCTGGCCAGCTCTGATCTCAAAAACATACCTCTCAACCTCCAAGAGGAAAAATCTGGACAAAGCCCAAAGGCCCAGTAATAGGGACACTCCCCAAACACTGCTTACCAATCCTGAAGGTTAACAGAATAACAGGATTTGCATCAACATGAAACCCCCAAAGGGCCAAATGCCTGTTATTTACTGACTTACCAACGATTTGCCAGAAAACCACAACCTTACTAGTAACAAAACAAAAATGCAAGACAAATCCGGACACTCTGAAAATCTATACACTTGAAATGTATGGGCAAAATAAAAAGAGGGATAATGGCCCCAAAACAGGCACCCCCCCTTATTTAATATTCTCACTCCAGGGTTGCACTGCAGTGGGGCAGGGGTTATATTCCATTTTTGACCAAATGAACTTCGACAAAGTGAGCTTTCAGTCAAGTGAAATGGCTGGAATCATTTTCAGACTAAGTGGAATTCAACCAAATGTATGGAATCCATATGTATATGTATATATATATATATATATATATATATATATATATAGGCACATACTATACCACCATTACTCACCTCACTTCATACCACTATTAACCCATGGCCAACCCACACCCAAAACTACCTACAGGTCGTCTTGGACGTTGTACTAACAAGGTCATGCCAAAATGTGACGCTTACCCAGTTACATTTACATAAAACCCATTAAGTCCCTCCCTACCCTTACCTCATTTCCTCCCAGTCATCCCTCATTCCCATTTAAACCCTCCCACCTTACTTCCCATACCCTCTTTAAATTACCACTACTAACTCTAACCTCCCCACCTGAAAATGTCCCTGGACAAAATGGTTTGTTACCAAACCTCATTTATCAGACCAGTCCACTACAAGTGCTCAATGCAATTTGCTTGAATAGGCAAGTGCTCAAACTCCCATTGACTCGATTTCACATAACTATTTAGCTACCATAGCCCTAGCAGAATGATAACTCCAGTCATAAAACCCTCTTCTGTTTCATCAACCCTAAAACTCCCTTTCTTCTCCTTAAACCTAAAACTCTAAGATCCTCCCTAAATCTAAAATTCCCTTCCCACTCCCTACCCTAAAATCCTTTTCTTGCTTGCTAATCCTAAAAAAAAAAAATCCTTACTCTTAATCCTCCCTACTCTCTCTCTCCCATACCATGGCTTGTCTGCTTTCATATTTGAGTTTGGGAGCAAGACATACTCCCACCCCACAGCTGCTTTTTTGAACCCATATTCAAGTTTGAGAAAGAGCAGCAGCTAACATGAGCTACAAACGGATCAAGTATTTGGCTACAAAGCAGGGATCTTCATGGGCTTGGCACTCAAGCTCCTATAGTGCACCATTTATCAGGCTTGTCCTCATTTATAATGGATTGAACAGATTCAACAATTTATTTCAGATTTCTTCTTCTTCTTTTACTTACTAAAATTGGCAGTGGACCCATTGTTTGCATTACAAACACATTACTGTTTAGTGTGTTCTAGTTATAATTTCTGATATCCTTAAATGGTCCAGAATCAACAGTATAAATTAGGCCTATTGTGCAGCTATTGCATTTTGAATTTAGTGCTTATAATTATAATCTCAAAAGTCGTTTATTTGCTGTAACTGGGCCAAATCTATTATGTTTTCATTAAATACTTCCTCAAAGGTTTCATTAATCAGCTTAGTTTGACACTCCCAACTAAAATTAGTTGACTGTAGTACTGATTTTTTTTAAGTTATATATTATACAGTTCTCACTTGGTTTTATTGGGTTTGAGTGGTTGCGATATTCCTGGGAATACCACCAATGCAAAAGCATAACCTATCATCCAATCAGATATTAAAATGAACAAAGGGTACAGCCAAGAGGTTTCTTCACATCTAGTGTGATAATGAACTTACAGGGCCAACCACTATAGGCCTCAGCCACCTGTACTCTGGCTGTTGCAAATATAAATATGATCAATTGTGTACATTTAACAGATCAAAATATATGTTTTGGCAGTCTGTATGGGAATTTGATGCATCCTCTATAAAAGACGTTTGGCTTTTCCCGGTTAGGGGTCGCCACAATGGAACTCCGGTCCGCTCATGATTGGCAGTGGATTTTTACGGTGCCGAGTTGTCAGCCCGACACCCAACCTTCAACAAAGGCACGCCCATTCACGCTTGACCTACCTGCATGTCTTTAATGTCACTCAACCGTGGGGAGGACATGCAGACTCCACACAGAAGGTGCTCCAGCCGAGAATTGAACAGGAGGACCTCTTGCTGTGAGGCGACAATGCTAACCGCTGCACCACCGCGGCTCTCTGATGCATCCTCTATAGGTCTTCAGAAATTAAGAGTACTCCCAAACGATCACTATATATATATATATATATATATATATATATATATATATATATATATATATATATATAAAATACAGAATACTGCATCTGGGTTTGTTAGACCAAAAAGTAATTTGTAAAGGTTATATGTTAGTCTTTGGTAGTACATTCACTCCAGCCAGTTTATAACACAAACTTTGACAGCGTGTCTCTAAGCCTGTGCAATATGAATGGCTATACTGAAATATCTGGACAAAATATCCTCTTCCAATCTTAAGTCTTAGATGCTGTAGTCACCTTCCTTTTCTGCAAACTACAGGTGCTATACCTATATAGTAGGTTGTTCTGCGCATGGATAGAATTATCCTACCAGACTAGGGGTAAAAATATCTGTTAGCTTGTGGTCTACAAACTAAAGCAACAATGTCAGCAAAACAACAAAAGTCAAAATAAATAAGAGAAAAAGTCTTCAAATTGTACACACATAAGATGAACAAGATCAAACCTTAGTACAGATACTGATTCATTCTCCTTGTCCAGTTGCCATGGTTAATCTCTTGATAAGAACAACTGGAAAGCTCTCTTAGCCACTCTTCCATCATTCCATGGGGCTACCACACACAGTTTAGAAAGGTTTAATGCAAATGAAATATGGATAAATCCATCTTTGATGTGCCCTTATCCCTAGAAGGTCAATGTTATATTACACATGAAATACTGTACAGTTCTGCATAACCTGCTGTGGCAATGTCTGAATGAACTATATTTCATGGAACTTACACAGAAGTGTGAAGTCACAGTTTTACAATGTTCACTTGAAGAATCACTGCATCTTAAATTACTGGGTTTTATGAATTACCTATGATTGTTTTGAGTGCAGTGTGACATTAAATCAGGTTGCGTTTTTTCTTGGATAAATATAAGCTTGGATGTGTCATGTGCTTTACTGAAACTGCCATATTTATATGATGATGCCTTCGCAGTGCAGCAATAATGGAAGGTGTTATACTAGACTTAGGATGCTTTATATTTTGGGGCACAGCCTATTTTGCTAATTCATAGCCCATTTTCATCTTGCGACATTTTTATGATTGAAGTTCTTTATTTCACTGCTTATTCATATCAGAGTATGAATTTTAATTATTCTGAAGCAGTATAAAATCTAATAGGATACATAGCCAACTTCTAAGCCAACCCTAAAACGTAACAGGTTGAAAAGTTTTGGTGTGCTTCATCTCATAGATAGAACATTTTTGTGAGGATTCTTTAGTGTTCTAGGCCACAAGTACACCCGGGCACCAATGCTGAAGAGAGGCCCTCAAGCACATTTTACTTGCCATACCACTGAGAAAACAGAGGTATGTGCTTTAATCAGTGACATTATAGTTTTACTTTTTGTGTGGCAAGGACCAGATTTATTGAGTATGATTAAGGACAAATATAGTAAGTATATTTACCTTTGAAAGTGAGACTGGCTAGGCTTAAAATGGCCCTCAAGGGCAGCTAGCCTAGTATTTAAATATCAACTAAAAACCTAGCTATCAACCTATCATATTCACCTTATCTGTTTACAAAACATGTTCTGAAAAAGACATCATGATAACCCTCTAAAATGACAGATTTTTAGCAAAGCACAGGATAAGAATTCCTCTTGTCTGCTTTAAAGATTTTACATACTCATTTCTCACAAGATAGCTAGAAAGGAACATTATAGTTTGCTGCTCTCTTCTGACAAATCTTTCAAATATCACTTTTGTAAGACTGCTGTCTTGGAGAAGCTTGGTTTGTCATAGCTGCTGTACTTTAGTGTGGTCACATGGCTTTAAGAGAGAAAAGGTGACTGATTTAAAACAAGTGTTCATTTTTCTCTGTCTTTATGCAACCTATGATATCTGGAGTGTGGGAGCAGAGAGCCAACATTGGGAGGTAACCACCTTTCAACTGTACAGATTTTTGCAGAATGTCCAGATTTTTTCCTCATATTTTTGGCATATTTTTCATAAAATTGTGGTTTTCTACCAAATCATTGGCAAATTGTTGATGATTTAAGCCAAATATCCATCAGAAAATCCAGGCTAATGCAAAACCTGTTATTCAATCTACTTTCAAGCTTGTAACAAATTATCCTGTAGCTTTGATTGATTCCATTTACACTCAAGTAGCATCAGAGAGATACACAAAACATTTACCTATTTTACTATTTGGATTCAAACCTATGTCTGTCAGACCAAATAATACTAACAGATCTCTCAGCTTTGCTTTGCCTATCTCTAGGGACATGGTTCATATCAGGAACATTATCTCTAATAACTGGGACTTGTTAACTGAATCTCAGCTCATGACTACTGCTATTGGCACCACTCCTTCTTTTTCTTTTAAAAGAACAAGAACTATCAGAATGAATCTAGAAAACAGAGACTCACCTTTTTTTGGTTAACACCACACCTACCTTGAATGCACAGCTAGGTATGTATTCTTGCAATTAATGTGTAGTTTGCCCATACATTTTAGTAGGGTTACAATACATTTTTACCCATTGCAACTACACTATTAGGTTTTCTAAATATTTTTTCTGTCACTTGCTCAGCATTTTATATAGGTAAAACTGCTAGAAAGCTCTCCGACAGGATTAAGGAACATTTGGGAGCAATTAGAACTTAAAATATGAATAATGCCCTTGCCAAACATAGCATCTCCTGCACTTCCTTCACCAAGTTTCATTTTGTTATTCTTGAACAAGTAGAATTTTTTTTGGTGATTGGGAGTTATATCTAGAATTAAGGGAACTTAAATGGCAGTTGCTTCTTAATTCTGAAGTATTTCCTGGGTTGAATGAGAGTGTTAACATCAAATGTGCTTTAAGATGGAACAGTTAGAACTGCTTTGTACATATGAATATTAATTTCTTTGATATACATATTCATGTAATTTTTACACTTAAGCTGATATGATTGGTACTGTTTGAATGTTCAATTGATGTTTTATTGGTTACTGTACTAATGTTTTACTTGACTCATCGGTTAATTTACTTACATGTGACTTATTCTGTATAATACTGTATGTGTTATGAATTTTGGGTTATTCTGAAGAAGCTTTTTCATCTAATAAAAGTGAAAGCTTAAATGAACTGTTTAGTGTCTGCGAGTTTTATTTCTACTAAGGCTTGCTGTTCTATGGTTCAAGAAGTTTTACTCAAACATTTAAAAACTGTCACTATTTTTGGGCCTTTGTCCCCCATTTTTTATGGCTTTGTCCAGATTTATTGCACTAAGAGGTTGAGAGGTATGGAATGTGTCTAGTATATAGCTTCATAGATTCACAGACTCATAGATTGTTACTAGGGTAACAACCCGGGCAAGATGTGGTGGGGCCTAGTCAAGTTTTCTTGAAAGAATAGTGATGTCTTGTATCCAAAAAGGACAGTGAGGGCCAAGCATTTATAAGCTACCTTTGTTGATAAGAGACATGGGTGTCAGGCCTGGTGTAAATTTCATATTTCTCATCCACTGGCCTAGGTTGCACTTAAACTGCATAATAGATGAACTCAGCTTTACATGGATGGGAAGCCTGTTCCATAGGAGGCGCAGTCTCTGAGAAACACATCTGTCTCTCCAGCATGCTCTGTTTAAGTCACAGACAGAATTCAGGTCCCTAGACCTTGTATTTCTGATACTGTTTGGCCTATTAATATGCAGGATATTCATAAGTGTGGGGTTTGCGGATACCTTGTAAGCCAGTTGTAAATCACCCCTCACATTCTATAGGAGACTGAGTAGAGGGAAAAGATTTGAAGGTATTCTGCATAAGGTAAGGTTTGTTATGCTTTGTATTCTTTTTGTAAACCACCTCTGAGTTTGGTTTAGTTGCTCCATATGCCTGGTCAGGTACATACCGACAGGGGTACTGTACTCTACAATTGGTCTGATAAGGGTAGATTACAGTAGGATACAGACCTCTTTGGTCCTAGATGCCATCTTCTTACTTCTAAGTTGTGCAACATGCAAGGATTTCCTCAACACTGTGGCCACATGGTGATCAAAGTAAGGCTACTGTCTATGTGTGTATCCAGATCCATGACCCCTGGGTTGACTCTTTGGGGTGTATTATCAACACAGTAATTAGGTGTGGTGGTTCTTTTCCCAAAGGGTACAATTATGCATTTGTTAACATTCAGTTCAATACTAATGGCACTGGAATCATTTGTTAGTCAGAGATAGATCTTCTTGAAGAATGCTAGTGTCTGCAGAAAGTCAATAATAATCCCCAGATTGCAAACTTATTCAGCCATAAAGCTTCAGCATTTGCTTCCATTTCAGAAAAACAGATGCTAAATAGGAGCAGGACAAGTACCAAGCCCTGGGGGACTCCGAAAGTGTCTGGCCTCTTGGTGGAGGTCGCCTCACCTATTTTGACCTCATGAGTCATATCAGTGAGCCAGTTATCTATAAAGTGGATGATAAAAAGGTTTATACCTAAATTAGTGGCCTTGTCTATAATGCCTGAGTGGGGTATTTTATCAAAAGCCTTGGCAAGGTTGAGGTAAGCTGTGTGCACACTCTTGCCTTCAGTTCATCCAGTGCTTTGGTGACCCTCTCAAAAAAGTCCACCAGATTTAATAGGCATGATCTTCCTTTAACAAAGCTGAACTTGATGGGTCCAGTGTTTACAGGTTACCTATGCCCTCATTTATCATGTTTGTGATAATTCTTTCCATGGCCTTAAATATGAGGCTGGTGGGAAAAAAAAAACAACTGCATTGTACTGTTTTGTGTAGGTTACTTGGGATCACAATTTTATTGTGTTTAGATACATCAGTAATAGTGTTTTGTGTGTGGACTAAGGGAGATGTATGTCATAGATGTGGTCAGCAGCTTATGCCATGTTTGTTGACACATCTGCATATGCTTTCAGTAAAGTCCAGAGTCTCTTACTCCTCAAGCATCTTTTTCTGGTAGCTACACGTTTTGGTGTCATTAACTGGTTATTTTCCTTCTAAGTCAAAAGTCCTTATCTATCCATGCAGTCCAAATTCTCTCATCTCTGTGGCTCAGTTTTGTAGTTACTTGGGCTTTCTTCCTAGAATGCCTGGTTTGTTTTATAATCCTCAAAAACTCAGTGCAGTTTGTGACCAAAACATCCTGCTTTATATGACTGATAGAGCGGTGCTTCCCATTTCTGAAATGTTAAAGAAATATGCACTGGAATACACTTTGATCCATCTTTCTCCACCAAATATTAAATAAAAAACAGTGTTGTTTATCACTGCTCACTTCCACCATGACAATCAGCATTTGCAGGAGAATCCATAAAACAGGAGCCTAGCACTGCCACTGGATATAAATATGGCTTCAGAGTCTCTTCTTTTATCCTTTTCTCTCTTCCTGCCTTCTGTTGTACTCTCTGAATTCTTCACTAGAACATTATTATCCAAAGAGCTGCATATGAAATCTGTCTTTGACAGTTTTATATAGACAGATTACTGTCTAGTAGGAAAAGTCTCAAAGTCTGCAAGTTTTCTAACTTTGGAGGCAAAGCCCCATGTACCCCCTATTAGTGTCTTCATCACTTACATCCCGGTTTACTAATATAACAAATCCTAGGGCTGCTGGACCTTAAACTAACATGTGCAAGATGTACTAAGCACTTGCATGTTTCAGGAAGAGAAACTGACATGTATTTTACCGTGTTCATTTTAATAGATACAGCTTCAGCATCCAGCTGGTATAAGCAGTCATACTGAATTGTTGTTGACAAATTTCTGTATTTTATACACTGAAGACAGGCTACAATATCATATAATTAGATGTGCTATGCAAATGAACAAAGTCATAAAAACTTCCATTAATACTATTTGTTATTATGCTTTAGATATCATGACAACACACCTAATTGCGACATTTGGAAGACTTGATCTGTTTTCAGAAGATGTGATGTTAAGAATTACATCCATAAGAAATAATTAATAATAAACCTAATTGTGGATCATACTTGTCCTGCATTTCATATTGCCATACACTGTGCTATTGGTGCTTTTTTCACAGTTAATTGGCAGATTGCAGAAAATTATTGCCTTGTGGCTCTTGCTTCTGCTGAGATCCTTCCTTCACTTTTGTTGTTTCTTCTGTAGTTAAATTATTGCTGATATCCCCCAGTATATGATTAGTTCATCTTTCCTTGCTTGCTCTGCCTCCTGAAGCAACAACTTATATTTACATGTAAGACTGACTTTTACCTATTTCTGATGTTAATTTTACTCAGAAAAATAGCTTACACTGTTTTTCTATGCCTCATTGACTATTTCATTTTGTTCTGTTCCTCAGTTATTTGTTTACTTAGAAAGAGATGATTTGTTTATGCAACGATAGGCTGAAGAGCTTTTATCAAATGAACCCAGTTTTCAGAGTTATTCATCCAAAAACTAGAAAGACAGCTAGGGAGGCAGATAGACAAGCGAGAGAGAGAGAGAGAGAGAGAGAGAGAGAGAGAGAGAGAGAGAGAGAGAGAGAGAAACAATTTCTTTTGCATTTTTACAAGAAAAATACATGTCAGACATAAACCTTGCTCATGTTCGGGTCTTTTTACAATTGTGTGATAGTTTATTAAAGCTTGATAGTATGCATGAATTTGTATATACTAACATTATCAATGCGAGCTATGCTTTTTGTCCTTACTGTTTACTGAAGCAATAGTGTTTTAGGACATGATTGTGATGCATGTCCTTTGCATTAGGAATTATTAGCGTTTCCACATACAACACGTTGCTGCTGTCATGCCAAATACAGTAAAGGCTGGCAGCATTCTGTCTATGCTATAAATGACTTTGGCAACATGGACTGAAGTCTGAGTAAAATGAAACAAAAACCTGTTTTGTTCCTTCGTGTTGAGAAATTGGCAGAAGGACACTAATGGAAAACTAAAAGATGAAAGAAAGTGTAGAAACATAAATGTGAGAGCTGGAAAGAAACTCAAACATGTAAAATTATCTATCCAGACAAAATTTCACTCTTTGTTGTTTACTACAATCAGTTTTTATATCTTGGTACCTCGGATCTGTATAACTCCTTACAGAACCTGAGATAACCTGATTAAAGGTCCATGTGCCTTAGTTTTCTACTAAACTTAACAAAACAAAACAAAATAAATAAATAACTATATAAAGAGATAGATAAAACTGTCTACTACAAGTGCACAAGTCCCAGGCTCTTGAAGACTATTATCTCAATGCCAGGTTCATGGGTATCCTGTAGCTCACATGGTCTCATCTACTTGTTTGGGCAAGGTACGGCAGCCATGAAGAGAGAGAGAGAGAGAGAGAGGAGAAAGAGAGAGAGAGACAGAAAGAGAGAGAGAGAGAGAGAGAGAGAGAGTGGAGCTGTCACACCTTGCCCGAACACAGTAGCTAAGTTTCAGCAAAGCAGCTGCAGGGGAGTACTGGGAGAATAGGCTCGGGTTGCAGGTAGTAATTGGAACGTGGTTTAGGGAGAGGTGGGATTTTTTTGGTTAGGGTGGGGAGTTTCAGGTTAGAGAACTATTGGGGACTTTAGGATTGAGGGTATGAGGGGACTTTAAGAGTTAGCAAGTGCCAGTACAATTTTAGGGTTAGTTTTAGGTTTAGGGAACAATTCGATGCTTTAGATTTAGTAGGGGGAGTGGAGTTTTTGGTTTATCAAGCAATCAACAGTTTTAAGGTTAAGGAGCAGGTGGGGTGTGATATGGTTAAGGTTAGGAACCAGGTGGGAGTTTTAGGGTTTGAGTTGGGGATCTGCTAGGGCTATGCAATTCACTATGATTAGGTGCCAAGACGGCTTGTCGATTAAGTAGATTTGGATCAGTGGGAATTAGTGCACTTCCCATTTATAGCAAGCAGCAGCGAGCAAATGTATCTCAAACTATTTGATGGAATAAACTGGTCTTATTTTGGTGTCTGATTGGAACTAGTACAATCAGTCGAACGAAAGAAGGACTGGATTATGAAACACTAGACAGTTATTGCTGTGGCTGAGTTTTACCAGATGTGACCATACTTCTCATCCCTTCTAAATCCAGGGAAGAGGAATTTTATTTATATTCAAATTCTGAGCCGAGCTAATTTGTTTTTACTTGCTTTTGCTGTGAGGAATTTTTAGTTCTGCATTGTGTTGTTGCTTTCTGAGAGAAAACAATTGGCCGGTACTCCGAGTGACTAGCTGAACCAATGGAAAAAGGTTTGGCTTGTTAACTTTATCTTGTCTGTTAAAGTAGCAGTTCCTTGTTTGAATCTGTAGTCTATTTTGCTGAGCTGCCCTGGGCTGTGTATTGAGCACTGGCTAGGAACAGTGCACTCCATAGATGCAGGACACGGCATTCAATATCATCATCCTTACATTATCCTATCAGTCTCCTCACTTAGTGCTAAGCCTTGCTACTCTCTATTGTTTTATGAGACCATGTGCACAGCAAACTGCAAGTTGCCTATTATTATAAAGCTTACTAGTGACTGCTATTGTAACCCCTGTCTTAATTTCCTGTATATCACTTCACTCAGCTGTTAAAACTTAAGTCTTTGATTCCCTTGCTGAAGAGAAGTATCTGTTTTTGATAAAGTATCAAATCTTTTTAAGTGAAACCTTTCATTCAGCAATTGACTACAAACACCTTCAGATATTATTTTAACATCACTTCTATTTCCAAGCGTAGGTTGATTAATCGTTAGGTAATACTTATATCATTCATCCCTTGCAAGATATAAATCACCAGGTCATCAATGTTTTGTCCCATCTGTAGCAAACCTCATAGCACCGAGTATCCTTAGGAAGTGTGAAAACTGCCTAATGTCACAAACAATGAATTAACATTTGATATTTAGCAAAACATAGCACCATCCACACATATACATGTTCCCATCAAAGCAAAATGTGTCGAGGCTGTTAAAATAAAGTCACTTCCAAAACCTCCTACATCTAGAAGTATCAATTCTCAGCATAAATGCAAAGGATCACCAGCCTGTGGAACATAGACCTTCCACTATCACAAGCTCAAGCATATATGTGGATATGTTATAATAACTGGTAGCTGCATTGTCAGGCACCCAGACACCGTGTAAATAAGGCTGGACGAAGACAGTGTAACAATTAGTTATCTCAGCAGCAGCAGCAGCATCCTTGATGTCAGGAGTGCTTTTCAATCAGTTACACCAGGCCAACATAAATATGACTTAATGCTACATACCTCTCAACTGTCTAGATTTCTGCCTCATATTTTTGGTCTGTCACTCATAAAATGTGTGGATTTTTGCAAATCATTGATGACTGCAGTAAAAAAAAAATAGTAATAAAGATTTGAGTTATTTTATATCCTCTAGAAAATGCAAACTAATGTAAATCATGTTATTCTTGTAATTTTCTAAGTTGATAAGAGCAATGTTTAAAATCTGTTCCTGATTTTAAAGCCATAATTCTTGTGCTACAACAGTGAAACATATGCCTCAGGGCCATTCAGATAGCCACAGGGAATCTTGCCATACATGTTTTGGATGCTCCCCAAAGATGGCCAGAGTGCAAGCCTACCTATACCCAAAATGATACATAAATTTAAACAGAAGATAACTGACTTCATTAATTAACAAAGTAGTCAGTGTTATTTGGGGGGAGGCATGTTTCAGCCTGCAAGGAGTTGGAAGATAGGTCAATCTGTTTTTCACTCTACGGGCTTCCATTTACTGACAAAAGCCATTCCGTGTCATGTAGGGTCTTTTTTTTTAGCCAGGTCTGACTACTGGTCATTTCAGCATGGTAAATAGTAACATTGCTAATCCTAATTCTGACTACATCAAAGCTGTTCTTAATACCAAAAGTCTTAACAACAAATTGCCTGATTTTGAGCATTCCTGCATCTAGAACACATCCATGTCTATGTCACAAAAAAGACTTGGTTTCACTGCAAGGATAACACTCCCTCCTTACATGGATTCAGCGCTTTGCCTTGCCTTCAAAACTGATTGACACTTTGGAGGCATCTCTGTGTTTTAAGAGATAATGTCACCACTAAGCAAATTCCTGTGACCTTAAATCTGAATTTACTGAAATCCAATGTAACCTTAAGAGGATTAACTATTAACTTATAGCCTGCTATAGGACATTAGCCTGTTACAGGACACCATCCATGTCACTAGTAGCCCGTGGTAAATTCCTAAATGTAGTTTGTCAAAATACCTTCACATTGGCTGAGTTTTAAATGCACCTCTAAAGCTGGGTAAGATTCCCACGCTTAGAAAATGATAACTCTTTAGAAAAAGTAGTTAACCGGCCCACTAAGGGCTAAACAGTTCCAGACCTAATCCTCACCAACATTGCCCCAAAGTCTACCAAATCCTCAATATCTTTATTACTGGTTAGGCTGGATAACAAATTAGTGCTTTTCTCCTTTAAAGCCATTAATCCCATAACACTAAGCAATTCTGAACTGGAGGACTTTAAACATACAAACTTGCTTAAATTCCAAGATGAGATATCTAAGTTTACTTGAAACAGTACCACTCTCCATGAAACTTCATCTCTTATGTTTTCATATGAACTTTACTCCCACATAAAAAGTGTTCAGTCTCCACCAGAACTAAATAGAAAGATAAATGTAAATATAGGTCATCTTGGTGGCCCACCACTATAAATAAGCTCCTTAACATAAGAAAAAAATCTTTTCAAGTCCCATAAGAAATATACCTAAATTAAATAATTAATCAAAAAGACTAGCAAAGAACTAAAATGACCATCAAAAAGGCCAAAGCTGAAAATGAGTTGGAATTAGCATCAAAAGCCACTGATAATTATCTATCCTTCTATAGCTACATTAGCAAGTTGAAAAATAACAACATGTAATGTGAAGAACTAATCTAAAATGACATTACCCACTCTGACCTTAAAGGTATAGTTAACGTAGTGGTAGACAATTTTACCAGAGAAATTCCACAAATCACAGAATTTCACTCATTCCCTAAAATCATCAAGCAGCATATCCCGTCTGTAGTCTCCAAAACTAAAAACACTACTTCCATGGGCCTAGAGAGTATACTTGGATACCTAATTAGTAACACTTGATCCCTTCTTGCACTGGTTTAACTTAAGCCTAACCACATGACATACTACTACTTGGCTGACATGAAGGTTAAACCAGTAAGTAATTACAGCCCCATCAGTCTAAATAGCCTAATTTGCAAGGCCGTGGAACATATCATATATGACCTCTTTAAACAATGATATTAAAAATTTCATACAGTCGGACCCACAGGGCAGATCATGTCTATTCAGTTTGGTAAACGTCTTTCAGAAGGTTACAGAGACAGTAGACAGTAATGATTAAGCCTTCACAGTATACTGGATCTTGCCAAGCTGTTTGACACTGTATCCCATTATGACATTGAAAGACAGGCTAAAAGAACAAAATATAAATCCTTACTTCATAGGATCATAGGAGGTTACTAGACTATTGGCCATGAGGCTCTTATAAGGCTAGCCAAGAGTTTAGCCCATGTTTAGACAAGTCAGCACTCAAAGCCCCTGTCCAGCAAGGACACAGGTGGACACCGATGGACTTGGCAAGATGGACTGAAAACTGGCTGAAGGATAGCACTCTTGCAATTAAGGTGGCAAGTCAAATGCCACTTTAGAAAGTCCTCAATGGAGTATCACAGAACTGAGTGCTAGGAGTCTATTTCTGGTGTATAATTTTTCTACTGCTATACCACAAACTTTGACTATGGCTATCCAAATTCACCTCCAACAGGAACTTGTACTTATAAACCAATGATAAAGGTGACTTTTTGGGAAACACCCCTCATCAACATCTTACAGCATAATCAGTACCCCACTGCACATGTTAATGTTATTCAGGAATCTTGGCACATGGGTCAACAGTTACCTTGCCTTTGACCACCATGTTGCAATAGTAGTTATAAAATCTTTTTATCTATGCAATTAATTTCCAAAGGTATCTAATCTAATCCAAAGGATGGTATTTTTTTTCTGTTCTCTTTCCTAATTAGACCAATTATTAAGTGCAACTGCAATGTCCTTTTTGGCGTGCACATAGACAGACATACAATGCAACTAGAAAGGCCACAAAGGTTCTTGATGAAAAGATTGTTGGCCCAAAAGGCAAACATCACCAAGACAAACTAAAACCCCTATCAATCTACTCTCTCGCTCTCTGATAGACCTCTGATCCAGATGTATGTCTGGATGTCCATGTCATGAAAGAATTCGCCAAACAGATCTCTTAAACTTCCACAGGATTAAAGCCTACACAAACATCAGAACCAAGGATCTGAACCACCACCAACATATAAGCAAAACACATTCAAGGGAAAGATTCTTTATCCAGTGGTTGCCCCATCTCTGGAACAAATTATTTTCCCTACTACTTATTATCATTTTAGTCTGCGGTGTGCTTTATGTAGAACTACTGGGGTATCTGCACTCAGCATAGTCCTAATAGCTATAGGCTATGTTTTGTAATACTTAAGGCTTGTTACTGTATGTCCCAAATTGTGGTAGCATGTAACAGTTTTTTTCTCAAACTGTGATAGACAGCGTGTAAGAACTTTTTTTCCGAAAAGCATTTCAGTTGCAAATACCAGTACCTATCTGTTTATGGCGATAGATGGGTATAACTTGTCCTTTATTGTGCTAATGCAAAGCAACTTTATTGTAGCATAGGCCTGCTATTGTATGTTTTCAGTTCTGTTAGATGGCATGTAACATTTTATTCTATTGATTGTGTCACAGTTGCTAAAACCAGTATTGCCCTGTGTCATATAACAACAGCTATATACAGTTAAAAATAATGTGTGATGGTAATGGATGTTACTTTTCAGAATTTATCTGCTTACTTATCAGTTTAGCAGATTTGTCTTTCACCCTATACATTATATATTTTTTTCTTTCTATCTCTCCTGTATCCTATACCTCTGACACTTTAAAAATAAACCCTCCTGAGGCTGTGCCATGTATTTTACATGCCAGGGTACACCAGCCACAGCATGGGAAAATCCCTTCATACAAACAAGCAAATTCTGGAGTACCGTTAAAAAGCTCTTACACCCAACAAACTCATCTCCTCCTAACCCCTCCCCAAACAGCTCTCCTCTCAAAGCTGCCACTGTTCTGAACTCCTTCTTCATAGACTCTATACAAAACCTAATCAAACCAAACAAGGATACCTACCTTGACACCTCACCCTCACCCTCTCCCTCGCACTAAACTCCTTTCTCAATCAAGCCAATCCCCACATCTGTCATCAGATCTCTACTCTATAAACTTAAACTCTGCTTCCCTTCTGCTGACAACCTGTCACCTCTTTACCTCAAACTTGCAGTCCCTGATATTGCCTATCGAGTCTCCATATTTATCAACCGGTCAATTCAGAAAAAGTTTATCCCTGACATCTGGAATATATACTATAGCCCTACATAAAGGAGGTAACTCCACTGACCTCTCAAATTTCAGGCCTGTTGCTATTCTGTTCCCTCTTTCAAAGATTCTTATAAAGTATGTACATAAACAGCTCATTTCACACCTCATTCAGGAAAATCTCCTCACCATGACACAACATGGTTTCCATTCTCATCATAGCACAACTATTGCATTACTATCCTTTACTCATTCTATCTCTACATCTCTCAATAATAACAGATTAGTGTCATGCCTCTTCCTTGACCTCTCTAAGGCCTTTGACACTGTGTTTCTCCTTCCCTTCCTGTTCAAACTGGTGTCCCCCAAGGCTCCATCCTGGACCCACTGCTATTCAACATCTTTACTAATAATCTCTTCCAATCCTGCCCCCCACTCCACACTCATACAATACGCGGATGACTCCACCATCATCACTACCTCTGACAATCTACCTCACCTACTCACCCTCAGGAGAGGCACCCTGCACTCAGTTGAAAGATGGCTCGAACTTACATACAATAAAATAGTTAGATTTGCCACTAATCTCCTCTATCACTCACATCACTGCCTCTCCTTAAAGAAATCCATTGGCTAGAATTCCATAATCAACTCCTTTTGCCTCAACTTCATCTGACACATACTATCCTCCACCATCTTCTAGCCTGTCCTTCACTGGCAACTCTCATCTCCTCATATGACCCTAACCAGGAACTTCGTAGCTCTGACCAACACCTCCTTCAAATTTCCAAACCAAATAAATCCAAAGGAAAAATTCTTTACAGTTACTCATTTACCGCTTCTTGGAACTTCCTCTCAATACCAGGTCAATTCAAAATTCTAGCAATTTCAAACTAGCTTTAAAGGAATATCTGCTTAACTCCTGGACCTGCCCCTGTAAAGATCCTACTTGAATGCTACCTCCTCTGCCTTAGCCCCCCCCACTTACTCTGTCCCTGTTTTTTACATATATCCATCCTACCTGTATTTTATTTCTATTGCTTTTACTATTATCTCCAACAATGATTCCACTCTATACTTTATATTTCTTCTTCTCTATTTCTTCCTTTGTATATATATATATATATATATATATATATATATATATATATATATATCCCCTTTTTACTTTCCTTATTACCATGCCTCTAATCTGTTAATGTGTGGCATACAATATTTGTATTTTACAATGTTTTTTTTTTCCTTCAAACCATATACAAGATGAATCTTTATGTTTCTTCACATATAAGACATATCTTTATCTCCTTATGTTTGCCTGCTTAGATATGTTCTTTTATTGTAACAAATTCATTTTTGCACTGGAGCGTTTCTCCTCGGGTTTCTGCTGAAAAAGGGCATCTGCCCAGCCAGACTAACCTGGATAACAAATGGCAAATAAATAATAAATAAATAAAATTACCCCTACATATTAAGCTGTATGACACCTTTTACTCACTTCAGATGTAACCTTGACAAATGGATGGGTACAAGCAAGTTCATCTCTGGCATGATTTATTTTGCTTTCCTGGAAAAGGGGGGGGGGGTGTTAAATATTTAAAACGGTATATGACAAGATACACATGGTCTTTAAACTTGCTTATCTAATAGTTCCTGTAATCCTATGGAAAAAAAAACAGAGAAAGGACACTTGGAAAATACAATTTTGCAAGTGAAATGTTCAGCATATTTATAAGTTGTGCTAACAGGAATGACCTAGAGAGGGATTTTGCATGTTTTTATAGCTTGGCTTGTCTGACAAATATGGCACACATTAATTCAACACATTATCATCCTGCAATGCCAGAACTTAGCCTGAGGTGCTACAGCCTAAGAATTATTATAATAAGAACCAAATAGACTGAGTATTGCAGCCCCTCCCCATGGAATATTTTAAATATTAACATTAATTGATCTGAGTTCTATGTTTACTATATGATGGCAGAAAGTAAAGTAGAAATTTCTTATGGATATGCTACAAGTATACATTTTTGTGCTGATTTGTCCATTAAGCACACATCAGCACATTTTTCCTGAACCAGGTGGAAGTCTGGTATCAAAGACGCTCCTTAGAAGTGAAGTGTTGTACTCTTCCTGCATCCAGTATTTTTCTTATGTCAGGATTAGTTCAGGTATATGTATTGTGAGTAATATGCAGTATATCAAATCACAGCCACATATGGATGCAACAGGAATGCAGAGAAATCCTCAGGCAAAGTCATGCACTACAGCTTCCAGCAGGGATGTTATTTCTAAAAGAATGCCAATTGTAATAGCAAGGTAGACATGCACATTACAACAGAAAATACATCAGCCTCTGTTTCTAGAATGGAAGTTCAAACAGTATCACATTCAAAATATACGCCAAATAAAGTGAAGTACCTACACACAGCTTAAAAAGCTTTAGAAACTTCCAGAGGTTGCATTGTGTTTCCTGGTAAATGACATCTTTCCTGGTCTTTCATGCTTGTGATTGATGCTTGTAAGTCTTCTTTTTCCATTGCATGTGTATTTTAGTGACAAGTGAACTCACATGTTTTGAGTCATTTAAAAATATCTTCTGTTTGAAATCTAATGAAATGTGAAATTATAATTAGGTGCATATCAACTCTCAAATGACTGCTGGAATGATGGCAACCATTAGAGAAGAAGGAAGTGTCTGATACAACTGTCTCTTGAGCAGTGATAAAAGTATCAGTAGAGCTCGTTCTGTTTGAACTGAGAAAACTAAGCAAGAAATTGCTGAGCCTCAAGGTTACAATGAATATGTCTGACATTAATATAAACACCTTGCTGTACAATCAAGCAGATTCATAAGACCTTTGAGAGAATTTTGTTAGCTGTGATGTAAAATTCAGTGAATCAAACATATTTTGACATCTGTCATATGGTTTCTCCTCTGGAAGGTGCACTTTCTTATTACTCTGATGTATTTGATACCTTGGATTGGATCTACCAGTTGATGTGATAATTGTCTAAGGCCTTTGATAGCATTCCTTCTCAGCAGATTATTAGACCTTTGGAGGATAGGAAGTTCAATAAATATACTATTTACTGGATTAGTAACTGGTTAACTATAAAGGAATAGCCAGCAGGATTATTCAAGGGTATAAACAAAAACAATTCTCAATATGCAGGGGAGTACCCCAAGGCTCTGTTTTGGGACCATATATTTTTCATATTTTTATGTCTACACTCCCTACTTTGGAAAATTGTCAAATCGAACAAATTGAAGATGATGATAAAATTGCAGAGTGACTACATCTGTCTAGGGAAAAACTGAAATTCAGTCATACTTAGATTCTTAATACAGTTGGGCTTAATCAAATAGTACGCACTTTAATAATTCTAAGAGCAAAGTGCATTGTATGGGTAGGAAAAATCTAATTTATCCATATAGTATGGACCAGAGAAGTCCAAAATATAATGATGTAGTAATATTTGTCAACAAATATCTTAGTTTTGAGGAGCAGGTGAACAAAATTATTACAAATTCATATTAAGTTATTCAAACATTTTTGAGAACAGTTTCATCAAGGGATGGATTGGTAAAGATCCCTATTTATAAATCAATAGTTAGACCTTTATTAACATATTAATCAGGTTTTGTGCTTACTCAAAAAATGATATTATTAGACTTGAAAATGTTTAGAGTTTTTTTACAAAAAAATCAGAGATTTAATGAATTTTACATTTCTGGATAGACCGATAATGCTTAACTTGTTCTCTTTATTGTGATTTAACATTAATTTTTTAATATTTATCTTACCCTGATCTTGGTTGTCTACTAGTGATCAATCTCCTTTAGCAGAAAGATGCTAATGAAATAATAAGCTTTTAGTGGATAATACAGTGATTTATAGAAAGATTGGAGGTGTATACTTCCAATATATAGCAAGAAAGAGATGGAAGTCATCACTTCTTAATATTAGAGAAGCAAAGACTATTACTTAATTTAAAAATAATACTGATTCATGGTGTGGTCAAAAGTTGTTCTGGTCATTAAGTATGTGCAGAGAGGCCAATAATAATTTCTGGTGAGGTCCATGGACAGTTTTTAAACATTTGAACATTTGAGCCTCTGTCTTTGCAACAGCAAGGTACTGAAGTAGGATTTTAATAACTCCCAGGCAAAGTTACTGATATTTACTTTCAAGATGGCAAAACTGAAAAACAAGACATGGAGAAAGAGTTTGTGAGTGACTAAAGTCCCAGAAAACTGGACTGTGTAGCTTGAATGAAGACAAACTAATGGAATTGTTGGGTTGTACTGTTAACTGTATCATTTTTGACAGAACCTATCAATGCTGGGTTTTGTAGCTGGAAAACTTGGCAATATTTTAATGAGATTCCAGTCAAGGAGCAGGTTTGTCTCAATGGGGTTCCCCTTCTTGAGTTAAGTGAACCAAAAGGCTCTAAACTTTCTGGGGTATAGCCATTTTTGCAGTGGGGGTATATTTAGGTTTCACCTTAGACATGTGTGATGTTATAGGAGGAAGTGGATTTTTGGGCATGTTTACTCAGTTCTACATAAGGCTAATCTGTTGGACTCCCATAATCAGTGCTGACATCATTCTTAAAATACAAAGGTTGGTTATGTTTATAAAGACAGAGGGTATATTTTTTGCAGTGTTCAAGTAGGGAATATTTATATCTCAGCTTAGGAAAAATAGTTTATGGAACAGTAGGTTTGCTTGATCATGTTTATTGGGGTCTAGATAAAGCTGACCTCTTGAGCCTCCACTATCATGATTGGTGCCTTTGGATCTCATTTAATAAAAGACTAGGACTGATTATTTTGATAAAAACAGAGTGGTACAGTTCGAGTTTGTTTTGGTATACTAATGACCAGCTAGCTTAGGATCAATGAGTGTTTATTATATGAAAGTAAAATAGCTGGAATGAGCCTTGAAAAACAGTTTTAGAAAGTAATGAATTTGGCATTTCGCCATCTCCATATCTACGGTCATATTTTGTAAAGATGATTTCGACTTCTTATCAGGGTAAATATTTCATTAAAGCAAAATTTCCTTTTGCACTGAAGACTGTCTGCCTATGTATGTCTTTAAAACCTCAGTAGTTTTGTAACAAGTTTTTCTTGTTCGAAAGAAGTCTTTTACTAGCATCTCTATTTGCTTATTTTTGGTGTCACTTTCCATTTTTTTGTTTGTTTTCTACATTTTCACCAGGAAAGGCCTTTGTTTCCTTCTGATTAAATATAATAATGAATATTTATTTACATTTTCATTAAAGTTAACAATCAAGATTTTATAAACAATTTACAAAACTCTATGCTTAACAAAAACTATCCTGTAACACACTGCTGGAGTAACTTAAATTGTATAAAGCAAACATTATTTCATAGACTTACAAATACCATACATTCTTGTATAAATTTTTATCCTTATAGGTTCATAGGTTCATAGGTTCATACTAGGCTATCTGCCCAAGGGCATTTATAAGCCTAGCCCATAGTTATGTGGCTTTCGCCACCCCTTTAGTTTGAATAAAAACTATGCCTATCATTTTTCTGTGCCTCTGTCAAGCAGTGACACTGAAGTAATCCCTGGGGTATATCTGCGATCTCCCATCCATTGGTCAAGATTCCTCTTGAACAAGGCCAGCGAGGTGCTCTGCCTCACATGTACCGGGATTTTGTTCCACAGCATAGGGAGTCTCTGGGTGATGAATCTGTCCCTCCAGCACGTTCTATTTATAACCGTGTCAAGGTTTAAGTCTCCGCCCTTGTGGTTCTGAGGGATCTAGACTTTTGAGGTGAAGCATATTCATCAAATCTGGGTTTGACATGGCCTTATATGTCAGGCACAGGTCAGCTCTGAGCAAGCGGTATGAGACTGAATAAAGCTGGAGTTCTTTCAGTCGGGCAGCATAAGACATATTTTTGAGACCCTTTATCCTTTTGGTGAGGAACTTTTGGGGCCTTTCAAGCTGCATCAGGTGTCTGGTCAGATACATTCGAGCGGGGCATTGTACTCAATCATAGGTCTAATGAGTGATGAGTACAGGGGACGATGACCTCCCTTGATCTAGATGTGAATCCCTTCATGATCAGGTGGGCGATATAGAAGGTTTTCCTAACTACTTTAGCAACATGAGTGTCAAACGAAAGACTACTGTCAACTTGGGTCCCCAGATCCCTGATGACTTTTTCTGTGCTCAGTGGATTGTCACCTATATGGTAGCTAGGGGTAACCTTGTTTTTCCCGAAGGGTATGACTATGCATTTTTTGGCGTTTAACTTCAGGCCATGGCTCTGGCACCAGTTATCCGTTTCTGTGAGGCCCTTCTGGAGGATATCTGTGTCAGATGTGTTTTCGACTATAGGGCCCAGTTTGCAGTCATCTGCAAACTTTGTCAGCCATAACCCTCCTGTGTTTGCTTGTACTTCAGAAAAGTAGATGCCGAACAAGAGTGGACCCAGGACTGACTGTGGGACACCACTTGTGACAGGCTTTGAGTCTGACATGGCTCCAGCAACTCTGACCCTGTGGGTTCTGTTGCTTAGCCAGTTTGCAACCCATCTTGTGATGTATGGGTTTACATTCAAGCTGATGAGTTTTTCGATGATACCTGAGTGGGGTATTGTGTCAAGGCCTTTGCCAGGTCGAGGTAGGCTGTATGGACTGCCTTTCTCTCATCAATGGCCTTGGTGACTGTCTCAAAAGTCAACCAAGTTTAAGAGGCAGGATCTGCCTTTGACAAAGCCAAACTGGGTTGGATCCAAAGTCTGCAAGTTCCCTATGTCTTTATTTATGAGTTCCATTATGATCCTCTCCATGGCTTTGCAGATAAGGCTTGTCAAGCTAATGGGGCGTAATTTCCAGGGTCTGTGGAGGCACCGCCCTTATGAAGTGGGACCACAGTCGCCGTCGCCACTCCTTGGGTACGTATCCTGAGGTGAGGCTAAGATTAAACAGCTGTCCTAACTGTGGGTTTAATTCCTCGTTGAGTTCATGAAGCACACAGCCGGGACACCATCCGTCCCATGGATGCTGTGTTTTTGCCTTAGTGAGGGCAGTTCTCACCTGGGCGTTGGAGATGTTTGGGGGCTACAATCCTCTGGAATAGATATCTCTCCTTTGGGGAGGGGAGAAGTTTGCACTGAACCTGTCAGCCAGTATGTTAGCAATGTGTGTAGGTTCAGTAATTTTCACATCATTTTGAACTAATTCTGAGCATATCTGGGAGTTTCCTCCTAGGTTTCTAACATAGCTAAAGAAGGCCTTATGATTGTCTTTAGAGTCCTTGGCGATTTTTCTCTCAAAATTTGCCTTTGATGATTTTATGAGAGCTCTTAGTTTTTTACTTATAATGATCAAAGGTGTCTTACCTTTCAAGGATTTTGCTCTATCTTGTAGTAGCTTCCTCCTTTTGTTGTAGAGCTTGTTTATGGCTGGGGTCCACCAGACTGGATGCTTGCCTTTGGTACAGAGAGTCTTAGTTTTGTTTGGGATTGCCTGATCCATGCAGTCCTGTAGGTGCTGGTAGAAGGCATTTGTAAGTGATTCAGCGGTTTGAGTAATGTTTACCACTGGCTCAGGGGCCTTAAAGGAGACCACACTAGTTTTTAGAAGTGTGAAATCGGCTTTTGAGAAGTTTTTCACTGTGGTCTTTTTGTTTCAGGTGGGGCGGGATGAGGACCTCCAGCGAGATTAGTTTATGATCTGATCTCACCAGTGAGGGGTATACTTCGGTGTTGAACATTTTGATCCCATGTTCGTGATGATGAGATCAAGTATGTTTTCACCTCTTGTGGGGATGGTGACTAGTTGTTCCATGGCATTTGAGTTTATGAACTCCAGGAATCTTTGGGTTAGAGTGTTCGGCTTGAGTAGTGTTCCCAGTCTATATTAGGGTAGTTGAAGTCACCTAGTATGATGGTGTTTGGAGATACATTTATCCCCTCCAATTTTTTCAGGAAGGCCATGTGAGGTTCCTGAGTTTGAGAGGGTGGCCTGTAACATGCTACAAATTGCAGAGCAGTCTTGCCTATGGTTAATTGCACCTGGATGGTCTCCGATGCATTGCGTTGCCACCAACCTTGAGGTGTGGGTGTCCTTTATGAATATGGACACCCCTCCTTTCTTGGTGTTGTCCGGATTTTGGGGCGGGCATGATATGAGGTGAAACCTGTTAGTGCTGGGCTGCTCTCAGGAGCCTTGAACCAGGTTTCTGTCACAGCACAGACATCGATGTTCTCCATATTGAGAAGGGCCTCGAGTGCGTGCATCTTGAGATTGAGACTTCTGGCATTGAGCAGCATTACCCTTAGTTTTTTCCTTTCTGGTGTTCTAGGGTGGTAGGTTTAGAATTTGAGCCTTGCCTAAAAAGGCACTATGGGGGTGGCAAGAGCCTTTGCCAATATCCGGAAGCCCAGGGGTGACAGGTGCAAGCCGTCCCTTGCGAAGCAGCGTGGCTTGTCCAGCATGTCATCCCAGGCAGACAGACATTGGATCCCCTTTGAATGACACCAGAATTTAAGCCAATTATTAAAGCTGATCATCTTATCACTGTATTGTGGCATCATTCTAGGTGAAGGTAGGATACTGCTCAAGGTCAGGGTCATACCTGCCTGGGCTACATAATCAGAGAGCTCCTCGACGTCCCTTTTCATGTAGTCCAAGGAGGTACGTCTCAGGTCGTTGACACCAGCGTGGACAATGACTGAGTCGTACTTGTACCTGCTGTTGAGAGACCTGAGTGCTTGCGTTATGTGGCGGATTCTAGCGCCCGACAGGCAGCTTACTGTGACCTTCTCCTTACTCAGTCTGGTGAGCGGGACGTCAGTGTATCTGACTATGGAATCACCAATGACAAGTGTGTCTGGCATTTTGTTTGGCCTTAAGGGCTGTGACTGTTTGACACTCTGACTGTGTGGTCTATGTGTTGCATGTGTTGGGTCGTGAGGTGGTAGTTGTTTGGGTGTCTGCTTTGGTGGCCTCTGCTGTTTTGGTAAATTTTTGATCAGAGCCTCCGAGTATGTCTTTGTGTGAGTATGTAAAACGAATAGACAGAACAGGATAAATCCAAATCACTCGAAGCCGGTTCAATCACAGATAACACTTTATTTGTAGAAGTCACACAGGTTGAGCGCTTTCATCTGCTGAAGTGCAGATTTCTTCAGAACCATTAACAAGGCATCAAATCGAACTTTAAATACTTGTTTTGGCGCCAAACTTTAATTAATTAATTGGGTAATTAATTGGATTAAATTAACTTAGTCTTAAAACGGCCATGTTCTAAACACAGAACTCTTTAAAATGTAAAAATGTGTGTATAATACAAAATGTAAATAATGCGAACTTGCTAAACTACTTAATCAATACATTGGAGTGCTATAAAAGAATAGCATATGCATCATAGTCACTTATGTAAAAAGCTTAAAAATACTTAAAAAACATATAAATACAAATAAATACATGGTACTACTTAGTAGTGCATAAGAATGTTATACACAGTTGTTCACATTAGATAGGGACGTGATAGATTTATCTTTTTAATCTTATTAATAAATGCATGGTGCAGTAAAAAACTGGAACATGCTGTTTAATACAAACTACAAATATCTTGTGTTCTATATTCCTAGTCTGTACAAAATGAGCTAGTCCCTAATTCTACTGGTATAAGTCCACCCACTGTTGATATGAACACTACAAGGGGTGAAAATTTAATGGTACACGATTAAAACATATCCTAAAAATCTCAGTTTAAAGCTAGCAAGGGTTTTAAACTAATGAAGTCATTAATCCCTGGCTTTGTGGTGGCATCAGTACTGATTTGCCATCTACTTTCTTTCCAAGCCAGGTATGTCTTCCAATCACCCCCCTTATCCTTGATATTTACTTGGTCAATAATAGAAAACCTGAAAGTGTGGTCTGTACCCTTGTCACAAATGTGCCTGTATAAAGCGTTTTTCGTGTCTTGCTTACTTATCTTGTAGATGTGTTCGTATATCCGTGTCTTGATCTTCCTTTCCGTTTTGCCTATATAGTAGGCCGGACACTTTATACAATTGGCAATGTACACTACACGCTTTGAATTACAATTGCCTGGTACACCAGTTATCTTGGTATGCATGATGTTCTCTAGTCTAATGGTAGGTGTGGTGTTGATGAACTTGCATTGATTGCAACGTCCACATTTACTTGTACCTTTAATACTTCTAGCTCTTTCACTCTTCATTCCACATTCCAAAATATTTTTTATATTGTTTCCAGTTTTGTACACAGTACATAACTCTGTTCCAACTATATTCCCCAAGTTGCCCAGAGATGATAGTACTCAATACTTCTTCAGAATGTCCGTAATCATGTTGACAAAGGGGTTAAATCTAATCACACATACCATCTTGTTTGACATACAGCTTGATTGACTCTGTATTGGGGTAGGACTACCTAAAAGTGGTTTGTATTTTAACCCCCATTGTGCTTTGACATAAGTGGTGATGTTGTCCAAAAGTTTCTTAGGATATCCTCTATCAATAAAAAGTTGAGAGATGAGGACAAGTTCACTGTTCATGTCTTCAAAAGTGGATGACATTCTGGCTGCTCTAATGCACTGGCCCTTGACAATGTTTTTGAAGATGTGTCTTGGATGGCAGCTAGTGAAATGAATATAGTCATTTGAGAAGGTAGGCTTCCTGTATAATCTGGAAATGAATCCGGTACCAGTATTGCCTATCCAGGTGTCCAAGTATGATATACCCTTATTGTCATGTTGGTACGTAAATCTCAAAAAATCCGTGGTGTTATTGAGATATTCCACAAAAGTGGCTATCATGTCTGTTGGTCCGGTCCAGATGATAAACACATCATCTAAAAATCTGGTATACAGCCTGATATGTCTGTAAAATTCACTAGTGAATAAATGAACATTTTCCCACTCCAACATTACCAAATTGTATTTATTATATTAATAAGATTAAAAAGATAAATCTATCACGTCCCTATCTAATGTGAACAACTGTGTATAACATTCTTATGCACTACTAAGTAGTACCATGTATTTATTTGTATTTATATGTTTTTTAAGTATTTTTAAGCTTTTTACATAAGTGACTATGATGCATATGCTATTCTTTTATAGCACACCAATGTATTGATTAAGTAGTTTAGCAAGTTCGCATTATTTACATTTTGTATTATACACACATTTTTACATTTTTACATTTTAAAGAGTTCTGTGTTTAGAACATGGCCGTTTTAAGACTAAGTTAATTTAATCTAATTAATTACCCAATTAATTAATTAAAGTTTGGCGCCAAAACAAGTATTTAAAGTTCGATTTGATGCCTTGTTAATGGTTCTGAAGAAATCTGCACTTCAGCAGATGAAAGCGCTCAACCTGTGTGACTTCTACAAATAAAGTGTTATCTGTGATTGAACCGTGATTTGGATTTATCCTGTTCTGTCTATTCGTTTTACTAGTTGGATTTTTCTACTTTGTCTACTGTTACCGGTGGTTACATGGCAGAAGAGGGTTCTCCTAGCACTTTATGGAAGCCGGAGGAATACAAGGCACTTCGCGAGGAAGTAACGTCGCTCAAAGGTGACGTTAACAAGCTTATGGATATGGTTAACAAACTCACAGTAGCTGTTATGGAGAACGGAGACTCCGCTTGTGTAAACAAGCATGTTCTACCTGAATGTGCTTTAGTCCAGAGCGGTAGTACCGCTCACATGCACAAACAAGTTTTTTCTGAGTATGTCCCTGATCGGAATGTGGATGGCGCCGATAATACAGTAAGAGCTAAATTTATTATTGTAGACGAAGCGGCGGACATTAGCTATACCAGCGACATCCCAAATGGTCAGGGTGAAGCTAGAGCGGGAGAAAGCAACCAACGTATTGATATGGTAGCTAATCCAGCTAACATATCACTAGAGGAGGACTTTACCTTTGACTTTAGTATGGTAAATTTGCAAGCTGACAACGAAAAATTGGGTGCACGCCCCAAAAAACAGAATGAGTACTTTCGGACATACTCTACTGTTGTGAACAAACCTTCACATAGCAACAAAGGTACTGTAAAAAAGGATTTTTTATCCAGTCCTAAGAAATCTTATATTGACAGAACTAAAGACACAGGTGTGTCTAACATGTTTAATGATTTTGTTTCAGACCAATATGATTTCATGAATAAGCTTGATTCAAGGGACTGTTTTTATGATAAATATGATAAATATGACAATACTCATTTTAATATGTACAACAATAACAATACAAAGGATGATATAAAATCTCGAATTTACTCATTAGGTAGGAAACTGACGCAATTCAAATGTGTTAAGATGGATATTGCCTATTTTGAGAAATGCATAGCATTAAAAATAGTGCCGAAAGGACTGAGGTTCTTCAATTTACCACTAGGGATTAAGATAGATAGTAGTATTATAGCTGATTTCAATCTTATGTTTGATGAATTTGGGCATACATATATGAAACATCTTATTAAACACAATGAACATAAGGCTAAAGTATTATTAGATGAAGTGTATAATTTGAATGAACGTATTATTAAGGACGTATTGTTTGACAGATGGTACGACTGTTATTCTAATCAGTTCAGCCAGGCTACAGTTAAAGTAAAAAACGCCTATGAAAGGAAGATGCACAAATTAGACAGGGATTTGGATCTATATAGAAAGGACAGAGCATATGTTTGGCCCAAACACAATAGTGAAGATGATGGTCAATTTGAAGTGATCCACTCTAGAGGCAATAAAAGACATGTGCGGAGATATGAGGAAGAAAATTTTCAAGGGGGGCGGTACTTCCCGGCACAAAAGAAACAACAAAGGAGATACTAGAAACTCATGGTAACACTATTACAGCTGATAGTATTAATATAGACAACGGTACTGTTTCAGACAAGGGTATAGTGAAGTTGAGATCACCCCTACACAAGCCAGTCGAGGGTGTTTGCCTGGAATTAGGCCTTAACAAAGACCCATGTATTAGCAGCCATCAAGGCTTCAAAGTATATAACTACACTGATACCCCAGTTACTAAAGACTTCATAACACTGTTTAGCAAAGGTATGAAGTTCATACCAACGGTCAAGTCCAATCTAGTTGATGTTATTATGGAAATCAAGTTCTTTTGTAGAAGGGTCAATCTGGCCATACAATTTAAAGACAGCACCAACAGGACATTGGAACAGACGCAACCCCACGTCTTAAAGAAAAAAAGTACATATATACCTATTGCGAACCCACAGGTCACATTATACGAGAATATGGTGTGTCATGAAATCTATAAATTGCATCAAGAAAGTAGGTATAACAACAATGCAGGGAATGGTTTCTCCGACAACCTCACCACGGAGGAAAGGACATGCCTGAATGACCTTATTAGGAACAAACAGATTAGAATCATGAAACCAGACAAGGAGGGGTAGTGATTTTCAACAACACCCAGTACCACAAAGAAATACATAGTATTTTGTATGATTCAGGTCATTATGAGAAGGTAACCTTAAACCAGATCAATATAGGTTACAGACGTATTGACAATACCTTGGAAGAGTATTTCATTGATGACCGTATTACCAGTGATTTATACGAGTTCGTGAAAACTGAACATCCAATTCTGGCACGTATTGTTGGAATCCCCAAGATACACAAGAACCTGACCAAGCCACCACTCAGACCCATTATTTCAGGATCCAAGTCCAAGACATTCAAGATAGGAACCATTATTGATCAGTGGACCAAACCTATTTACAGCAAGGTTGACCACTTGGTCAAAGATTCATGGGACTTTTTGAGTAAAGTCACCAGTGACATGTGGGATGAAAATTTAACGTTTTTAACAATCGACGTGCAAGATCTCTTTTCTAGCATCCCAGTCAACACAGGACTAGACTATTTCCACAGCAGTCTATTTAAGTATTTAGGATGTAGTGGGGACAGAGTGAACCTGATTACGGATATGATGAGTTTGGTGTTGGAACATAATTACATTGAACATGAGGGCGAACTATTTAGACAATCTCGAGGGGTGGCCATGGGAGCCTCCTGCGCACCCATTTTTGCTAATTTAGTAATGTTGGAGTGGGAAAATGTTCATTTATTCACTAGTGAATTTTACAGACACATCAGGCTGTACACCAGATTTTTAGATGATGTGTTTATCATCTGGACCGGACCAACAGACATGATAGCCACTTTTGTGGAATATCTCAACAACACCACGGATTTTTTGAGATTTACGTACCAACATGATAATAAGGGTATATCATACTTGGACACCTGGATAGGCAATACTGGTACCGGATTCATTTCCAGATTATACAGGAAGCCTACCTTCTCAAACGACTATATTCATTTCACTAGCTGCCATCCAAGACACATCTTCAAAAACATTGTCAAGGGCCAGTGCATTAGAGCAGCCAGAATGTCATCCACTTTTGAAGACATGAACAGTGAACTTGTCCTCATCTCTCAACTTTTTATTGATAGAGGATATCCTAAGAAACTTTTGGACAACATCACCACTTATGTCAAAGCACAATGGGGGTCAAAATACAAACCACTTTTAGGTAGTCCTACCCCAATACAGAGTCAATCAAGCTGTATGTCAAACAAGATGGTATGTGTGATTAGATTTAACCCCTTTGTCAACATGATTACGGACATTCTGAAGAAGTATTGGAGTACTATCATCTCTGCGGGCAACTTGGGGAATATAGTTGGAACAGAGATATGTACTGTGTACAAAACTGGAAACAATATAAAAAATATTTTGGAATGTGGAATGAAGAGTGAAAGAGCTAGAAGTATTAAAGGTACAAGTAAATGTGGACGTTGCAATCAATGCAAGTTCATCAACACCACACCTACCATTAGACTAGAGAACATCATGCATACCAAGATAACTGGTGTACCAGGCAATTGTAATTCAAAGCGTGTAGTGTACATTGCCAATTGTATAAAGTGTCCGGCCTACTATATAGGCAAAACGGAAAGGAAGATCAAGACACGGATATACGAACACATCTACAAGATAAGTAAGCAAGACACGAAAAACGCTTTATACAGGCACATTTGTGACAAGGGTACAGACCACACTTTCAGGTTTTCTATTATTGACCAAGTAAATATCAAGGATAAGGGGGGTGATTGGAAGACATACCTGGCTTGGAAAGAAAGTAGATGGCAAATCAGTACTGATGCCACCACAAAGCCAGGGATTAATGACTTCATTAGTTTAAAACCCTTGCTAGCTTTAAACTGAGATTTTTAGGATATGTTTTAATACGTGTACCATTAAATTTTCACCCCTTGTAGTGTTCATATCAACAGTGGGTGGACTTATACCAGTAGAATTAGGGACTAGCTCATTTTGTACAGACTAGGAATATAGAACACAAGATATTTGTAGTTTGTATTAAACAGCATGTTCCAGTTTTTTACTGCACCATGCATTTATTAATAAGATTAAAAAGATAAATCTATCACGTCCCTATCTAATGTGAACAACTGTGTATAACATTCTTATGCACTACTAAGTAGTACCATGTATTTATTTGTATTTATATGTTTTTTAAGTATTTTTAAGCTTTTTACATAAGTGACTATGATGCATATGCTATTCTTTTATAGCACACCAATGTATTGATTAAGTAGTTTAGCAAGTTCGCATTATTTACATTTTGTATTATACACACATTTTTACATTTTTACATTTTAAAGAGTTCTGTGTTTAGAACATGGCCGTTTTAAGACTAAGTTAATTTAATCTAATTAATTACCCAATTAATTAATTAAAGTTTGGCGCCAAAACAAGTATTTAAAGTTCGATTTGATGCCTTGTTAATGGTTCTGAAGAAATCTGCACTTCAGCAGATGAAAGCGCTCAACCTGTGTGACTTCTACAAATAAAGTGTTATCTGTGATTGAACCGGCTTCGAGTGATTTGGATTTATCCTGTTCTGTCTATTCGTTTTACTAGTTGGATTTTTCTACTTTGTCTACTGTTACCGTTTGTGTGAGTATGTGTATGATTTGAAGTTGTGATGGTACCATGTGTGACTGGGTATGTATTGTGTGTGGTTACCTTCTCCTCCTGTCTGGTCTTGCCAGTCCTATGTTGAGAGAGCTCAGCCTCCAGTTTGGCCGTATAGTTGCATCTCTCGCATGTATTTGTGTTTTGTGGGAGAAGGAGAGGATTGTCTGTGTACATGAGGCAATTGTAACATTGCCTCAATATTCCCAGGTTCACCAGTTGAGCTGGAGAGGACACTAGCAACTGATCCCTCGACATACTAGAAGTAGTAGATAAAGAACTTTCAAAGGACTCGGGGAAGTGGGTTTTAGGCTGGTGGGGTACTATCTATAATAAGAGTGCTTTATCAAGGTGCAAGTACTGTAGGAGTAAGTGCTAGGCTTTACAGATAGAGAATAGTCTACTTGGGAATCAAGTAGAGATGAACTTTCAGTTATAGGATATGCTGGTTAGATCAGCAGTACAGTTTAGCGTGTTTTATAGCAGGGGCTGAAGGGAGCTAGGAATTGGCCCAAAGCGACCAATGGACTACTAGTTTCTGGCTGAAACTTCACCAAATCGGACAAAAGGCGCTCAGTGCTTCCCACTCCCACTGGTAAGCAAAGAAACTTCCCTCCTTCCTAATAAGGCAATGGATCAGTAACAGGAACTAAAAAAGCCCAGGGATCAGCAACTCTGAAACTGGACTACTCTAGTTCAGTAAAGTGGGAAAACAAGAGATTTTTTGTTTTATTACAGAGATAAGGAAAAAACAGACAGTAAATGCTATAAATGCTGTAAATCGGCTAGCACTTTAGTGTGTAGCCTACAGAAACAATTTGCAACAATTAGTAACTTAAAGTGCAATAAACAGTGTAAAATGCAGAAATCACTTAAAGTAGCAGTAAAACAGGCGAAATGCAGTCGCTAGCTTAATAACAGTGGGAAAGCCACAAAAATACTTATATCTGGTAGAAAGTCACTCTTTTAGCTCTCTGCTGCTTGGATCACTCTGCAGGCCACCACGAGGATCTGTGCAGAGTTGGTACAAGCTGGAAAACACGTGTTTAGCGTGTTTTATAGCAGGGGGCTGAAAGGAGCTAGGAATTGGCCCAAAACGACCAATAGACTACTAGTTTCTGGCTGAAACTTCACCAATTCGGACAAAAAGGCTGCTCAGTGCTTCCCACTCCCACTGGTAAGCAAAGAAACTTCCCTCCTTCCTAATAAGGCAATGGATCAGTAACAGGAACTAAAAACAAAGCCCAGGGATCAGCAACTCTGAAACTGGACTACTCTAGTTCAGTAAGGTGGGAAAACAAGAGATTTTTTTTTTTTTTAAGAGATACAAAACAGAACTTAATGAACTGAAACTAAACAAATCAACTGACCCAGCTGTATAAGAAAAAAGCATCATACAATCTTGCTTGATCAGTGATTGCATGACTGGTTAAAATGAAAATGCAAATTAACTGTAAGATAGGAATAAATCTCTGGATAAGTGGGAGTTATTGTAGAGATTTACTTCTGACTGCCATGAGTGTTTCTCACCTTGAGCTTTGCTCTCAATGTTAAACGTGATCATTCAAAAGTAAATTTTACAATAAACAACCACTCCTCCAGGTCACTATTCCTATAATTATGTAAATTAGTGTTTGTCTATGGATACAGAAAGACACATTTAATTTTCTAGAATACAATAAACTTAATTGGTAAAGGCGATCCATTCTCACTTAAAACAATGCATATCAAGGTATAATATCTCATAAGTCTCAAAACCTCAGTCAGACAAGATAAGCATACAGAAAATGACACACACTAATAGACAACTGACTGATATGTCATGATTTATATGATTGTAATAGCTGCTTTATACTAGAAAACATAGTAACCATTGTCTGGTCTCTACTTTTTACTCTTCCAATCACCAAAATGTCCTCTTGTCATCATAAAAGGTCACCCATTTACCCCCTCAAAATAACCTCTACTGAATACTGTACTGCTCCAGTGAAATGGCACCAGTTCAATCAACATTACTACGTGATACTTCTAAAATCTGCTCTCAGACTGAACTTGTAGGAATGACTAGATGTGCTAATTGGCAGATTAAACTGCAAAACACCTGTATAGTCAATTCAAAAACACCAAATGAACTTGCTGCCATTATGATCCCAGCAACAGGTTCTAGTAAATATGAATTAAGATGTTTTAATACCTCAACCTTAGGATTTAAGAGGGGGTTACACCCATATGCTGCCCCTTTATTTAAAGAAAGAAGTCATTGCTACACCATCACTAATACAAGGGGAAACTCCAACAGAATATCTAAATGTACTGTTAAACATGCACATGCATTTTACATCATACAGAAGTCTCTGCTGTCACCTTTCAG
Source organism: Protopterus annectens (assembly GCF_019279795.1). Classification (NCBI taxonomy): domain Eukaryota; kingdom Metazoa; phylum Chordata; order Ceratodontiformes; family Protopteridae; genus Protopterus; species Protopterus annectens. The sequence goes on along the minus strand of NC_056751.1, from coordinate 386,725,566 downwards.
TACAAGAAGACATTCATAATAAGAAATGCTTTTATCTGTAGACCTCACTTAAAACAATCTAAAAATATCTTTATAAGCATGTGCACAGTATTATAGTGATAATCACTGCCAGGCACTTTTGGTCATGCCAGTTTATTCACTGCCATCTTTATTTACTCACTTAGGCTTTGGCTTACTGGAAACCTTTCAAAAATCATGAACAAAAATCATGACTGATAGGACCGGGTTTTGATTACTGCATATTATTTATACTAATTTGGTATCTAATATCTCAAAGATTTCCTATTATGCTTTGAAAATATACTACATGCTATTGTTACAAGGAGAATTAGGGGACAGTGTGGTCCATGGATTATGGCATCACTCAAGCACTTATTACACATACTGGAGAAAGCATGGATCTTCTGGAAAATATCAGGCACCCTTAAGATCAGGAGCTTTCTGAAAAGGTAAACATGATGCCAGAAGTGGTGCAAAGACTGCAAGAACTACACTTCTAACGACAGAACAATGCATGCTCCTCTGTAATCTCAGATTTTATTAGGCAGAAATAAAATCATCACTAATGGAAACACCATTAAAAATACTCCAGACAGTGCTGCTGATGCAGAGAAGTCAAAGCCCTAACTACGACCCAGGCAACCTGAGCATAGCTCTCAAACTTCTGTCTCCAAAATGAGGTACATTATCTCTAATAATGTGGAACAAATGGGCAAAATGTGGAACACCTACTAACAGCTTTCTAACAACTTCAAATAGGAAACTCACAGATGTTTAAAATGTGCTACTTTATACTTATAAAAGTTTTTTTGATGCACTGACATGATTCAGTACTATTTACCATGGATATCAGCTAAAAAAATGACTAACACTAAATAAGTACACTAAATAAGTAACAAACCCTTTTAATGGGGAACTTTCAGGAACATGGGCTTTTGAAGACTCAAAATGAGGAATGTTCTTTGGAATGAGGTGCAATTGAGAGGTATGAAGCTGAGTTTGATTAGCATCTTGATCGAGGATGGGCATAACAATCCTGGAAGGGGGAGTGGAAGGCTAGTTTTTTTCCAAGAAGGGTGGGCCTTGGCTTTGCCAAGCACTCGGGTGATATTTTACCTACAAAATAAAATTTGGGAGAATGCTTTATCAGTCTGCTGGATTCTGTGTTTGACTTAATTGTACATCACTGAGTATGGGTAAGTAGGCCATACAGGAAAAACAAATCCCTCAGCAGCAGTGTGATGCTGCCTGGTTCTTCCCACTGGCCCCAAAGATGTACTGGAATAGGTCTGAAGGAGGAAAAGTTGGGGTTAGTAGTTCCAGTGGTTGCCAAGAGGCATCAGGAGTAGCTGATAGCTGTAGGGAAACAAAAAAAAGCATGCCCCAAGGTAAAACATTTCATCATTTTCCCCAAACATTATTGCTGAAATATTAGGTTTATTTGCCTTGCCTGGGAACCATCTCTGACTATTTCAGCCCTGAAAGCAATCCTTATTTAACTTCTTGCTGAATTCCCAGACAAAGCTTACTACTCAAACTTAGATTTGTACTGTGTCTGACAAAAAAAGATAAAAACATATTCATTCAGCCTTTGTTCAGATATATTTATCTTGCAAATGACTTCAAGTGTAGCCCCAAATGAATGGAATTCAGCTGTCATCACCCTTGATCAAATAACAGACATCCTTTTACCCCATCAGAATATAGACTATATGATAAAGTCATTGAGTAGCCTGCTAATTGATAACACACTCATAAAAACTTAATCCACATACTACTCATCCACATGTCAGTAACAAGAACAAAAATTAAGCATGCCAAATACATTTTTAATTCGGGGGTTAAGGGCTTCACCCTCCCTAAATTTATATTACCAACTCAGACACTGCATTTACTTTGGGGTACGTGCTGCTTGGGACACAGAGCCAACTCTGATATCACACTTACCTTAGAACACATGTTGTTTAGGACAAAGAGTTACACAATGATGTATCTCTTATTACAGTCCTCACACAACCCCCTACCAAACCTCTAGCCATACAATAATAAATACTTTCTAACACTCACTGCATTCCCCCAAACACGCACTGCATACTATACACTGCAAACCATGCTGCATTAACAAACACTGCATTCAACTGATCAGTCAGACACATACATGCACACATTCACATACAGGCACTTCATCCTACCTACACGCACATCACAAGCTTCCAATTACTCACTTCAAATTACACTTTCTTTCACTCACTTAAAACTTGACCCCCAGGAACAGACTGTCTTTCACAGACACTAACAAACCACCATACAAAGTATGTTTTTTGACCAGTCACTCCTGACCTAACGTCTGCAAATATACTTACCTGCTCAACTGATATCGATCAAGTTCCTACTCACATAACCATCATTCTTTAGAATTTGGAACTCTCCCATATAGTAACAAGTACTTACTATGACACTGAACTGAACATATCAAAGTTATGTGTCACCTATAAGTACACACACTGCCAATGAATAGATAACATGTATGTATTCTGGGCAAGTGTGTCATGTGATAATCACCAATGAGTATGGAGACTGTGAAAAGTACTACAGTTTTAAGGGACTACATCTAACCCATTTCTGCAAAGCTATGAAACCTTCAATACAGTCTTCAAATGGTTGTTTCCTGGGGAGACGCCATTTTCAGAATATATAAAAGAGTCCAAGATGCTTTACAGAAAGATGTCTCAGTCGGTGTAGCATGTTTTTTTTTTCATAAAAAACAAAATGACAAAAAAAGTAATAATAAAATAATAATCAGCAGAGATGCTACATGGAAAAAACATTGTTATAATATAAAGTCTGCATTAAAATTGTTAAAAACACATTTGACAACTTTTCATTAAAATCCTGAGTTTTCTGGAATAGTTTTAACTAGACAGCATGATTGGAGCACAGGCTTCATCACTCAGTGTCAGCCATATAGCAAATTAATTGTTTTTTATCCTGCTTACATGTCCCTAAAGGGTATGCTTGTTGGTACGTCTACTTAAAATAACCATTACAGATTTCAATTTTGCTTAAACGACATGAAATTAAATCACTTCAGTTTCAGCAAGGGCAAGTAAAACTAATTATTATTATTTTGTCAGAAACATAACAGCAACATGTTTTATGTATTACATTTAATTGTCAGTAATATATCTTGACAGGCCGCCTTTGAAATTATGACAGCTGATATGGAACACAGGCTTAGTTTTGATCTCATTTAAAAACTCTTTATGTGACATTTTTATCACAATACCAGTAGCATCAAAGTGGAATATTCTTATTAAAATAAACCAACAGCAGAGGGCCACACATTTCTGGAAATGTACCACAGTATGTTTTTAGTCACTTATTTGAAGTACTGCAGCAGATATATATATATATATATATATATATATATATATATATATATTATTTATCTTTGCAGCATCTTGTTAACACATATGTTTCTAATATCAGTCATAGTGTGTGACAGTTAGACAGGTGGTGCTAAACTTAAATTTTCAGTTTTAGATGAAAGAAGAAAGAAATAATGTATTAAGACACTTAGATACTCTCTGTTTTCTTGTATTCCTCTCTCCTTTTCTCTCTCTCATTTTACTGCTTTAGCTCTTTTATTTTTTCATAGTGTGTGTACACGCACGTACACATTTATATATTCTTTAATAAGCTTGGATGTTTGTATATAAATGTCAAAACTGGATGATTCATGATAAAAACTATGGTACAAACATGGCATTCCCACAGACAGCAAAAGTGTAAAAAGACTTTACAAATGGCTTCATTAAGTAAGACATATTCTGTAGCGTACATTAAACTGTGCATCTACAATAACTCTGATGTTAACTTTCTAGATAAATGTATGGTACAATGTAAAAGGCAAATAACAGATGCACAGAATCTAATAACTCACTGAAAAAAACAGTATTAGTCAAACTAAAGTACAGTCAATGTGATGTTTTCCAGACAACTCCTTCACTGCTTATAACATGATAAATACTGTAGACCTTTGACTCCTTTTAGGAATAATTAAGCAATAGTTTGGGTGTGAGTTAATGCCATGGTGGTGCAGCGGTAGCGTTGTCGCCTCACAGCAAGAGGTTCTCCCATTCGATTCTCGGCTGGAGCGTCTTCTGTGTGGAGCCTGCATGGCCTCCCCGTGGTCAAGTGGCATTCGAAAGACATGCATGAATGGGCATGCCTTTGTTGAAGGTTGGGCATCGGGCTGGCACCTTGGCACCGTAAAAATATACTGGCAATCATTAGCGGACCTGAGTTCCGCTGTGGCGACCCCTAACCGGAAAAGCCGAAAGAAGAAGTAGCAGCTCTAGTTTGGGTGTGGGTAATACAGGGTTTATCAATGGTTGGAATAATTATGAGGATAAACTAGCCTCGGAGTTCCAACAAAACCAGGCATGAATAAATCCTGCATTATGAGTTATTGCTATCTTACAGAAAAATTACTTAAAAAGGAAATTTCTTACCTTTGTTTAATTAATGTCATTGTGTTTACGTAAGATATTACTTTGCTACAGCTGAACTTCTTTAGTGAATATTCTAATGATATGCTGTTATCTGTATATCCATGTACATAATGACACTTGCAATGTACATCAATTGTAGTGACATTGGTACCACCGTTTCTCATTAGAGTAACAGTGCATCCAGCAGGTCAAGAAGCCTGGATACTGTTACCTGCAATGTGTGGAATCTTACTAAGGTTTTTTTTAATTCCATAGCTTCTGTCATTGTGATTTCCATTTCTTTTACATTTTCAAAGTTGTGTTTTATGTTTACATCAGTCTCTGGATTATAACAACCCATCTTCAGCACAAATGATTGAAGAAATGTAGACCAAATTTGTGTTCATAATCATAAAGATCTTGTTTGTAGGCACGTCATGTGCATTCAGCATTAAGCTGGAACAGAGTTTGCTATCATGTTTTCAAGAAGCTTGTTTGCTTTGCATACTAATTACTCATATGATTAAGGCATCTGACATGATCCCACAGGTAACGTTCAATTTGCAATGAGCGTACACTGTTGAACAACCAATCACTGCTCATGCTTTTACATGTGTTTTATTAAATAGTAGGCATTCACCTCTATGGCCTTTTGTTGCCGAATTTTACTACATTTATTTATTTATTTGCAGTTGTTTAACCAGAATAGTCTATTGGGCCTAAAGAACCCATTTTCAATGGAGTCCTGGGGAGAAAAGCTCCACATATAGACTATACAAAGATTAACTACCACACATAGATTACATGAAGATTACAGAGATTAACATTTGTACTATTTCTGTTTATAAGACCGATCAAACATATTTCAATCAAAAGTAATAAAGACAAAATCAAAAACAGATTTTTTTTTTTTTTTTAACATGGCTTAATAAGGAAATTCACACTGTTTTGCATTGACACAAGGCTGTACAGTCTCAGTAAAATCTCTCTAAGCTCTACATGAAATGTATACCACACCTTACAGAGATACTGCAAAGTCTGATCAAATAAAAAAGAAACCCCAAATACAAAAGCATATTAAGATACACTTGGCATGCATGAAAACATCTGGACATACACACACACACACACACACACACACACACACACACACACACACACACACACACACACACACCCACACACACACACAAACAACAAAATGAAAAAAGAAACAATGCCTGCACATTCCTTTACAGGAATCACACACACAGTTAAACTAAAGACAAATACGCTGAGGCCTAGACACACAAAAGCTAAATGCACTGCTCTTTCATGGTCCACACCAGCCTCCCACCTGTTTTCATTGACACTGTATATAGTCATTATTCCAATGTTGTTCACTGAGTTGTGACCGAAGGCAATAATCAGTTAACTCCTTAACCTCATGCACATTCAGTTTGGTGATGCACAATTTTATTTTTATCATTCATGCATAATGCTGAATGCAACATCTTCTCCCACCCTGAGCTATTGGGATTTGTCTTTGTACTTTGTTCACATCCTAAACAGATAATGTTTGCATAAATTCAAGCCTACTGTTCTGCAAAAATGAAATATCTGTAGGTAAATTGATTCATGTGATGATGGCTGAGAGCTGTCACTGACAGGTTTTGCAGAATTACTAAGATTTTACTGATGTGCTGCAGTGTGTGGGAGAAAACCTTAAGCTACATGTCTGTGTTGTTACTTTATTTCCTGAATCCTGTAAAACAGCATCAATTATTTTTATGACATATTAGGCTCCATTACCTGGGTAGACTTCGACTGTTGCATTAGCAGTTTGGTGCAAACAACTTATTCCTCTCTTTTTAAGAGAGTAGAAGTGTGTCTTCATTCATGCAGATAAGCAACACGTGGAACACATCAGTATAATCACAGTATTATCAACCTTTTTACAGAGACACATGTGGAACACATCAGTATAATCACAGTATTATCAACCTTTTTACAGAGACACATGTGGAACACATCAGTATAATCACAGTATTATCAACCTTTTTACAGAGTAAACCATAGTCTAGAGCAGTAAACTGTTGTCTAAAATGTTTTCATTTCTGGTGGGATAAGAAGTCTAATATCATCTGAACAGAATGGGTAGGAGAAGAAAATCCATCTATTTTGCAATCACAGGATTACCTGGAACTGACAAAAGGGGAGTCAGTACAATAAATGCAGATAATCTTGGGTGATTTCAACTTCCCTGGTATAGACGGGGCGAACTACCAATGTTCCAACTCCTATGCTCAGCGATTCATAGAATTTATAAATTCAAATGCCCTTGAACAACTAATATGTTCCCCCACTAGAGGGGACAACATATTGGATTTAATCATCACAAATATGGGCGCCCATTGTACCACACCCATTATCACCCCCTCCTTGGTCAGACCCGACCACAAACTGATAACCCTGGACATCCTCACTCCTCCACCTCCCCCATTCAAAGAAACCATAGTCAAAAACGTTTCCAAAGCAAACTTCAAACTACTTGCATCCGAAGTGGAAAGCTTCACTATTCCCTTGCAGAAGGATAATGATATCCAGGATGCGGACTCCTACACCAAGGCACTCTATATGCATCTTCAGGATTGCATGGACCGTGCTATCCCAAATAAAACCAAGACTCCTTCCTCAAGCAAGAAGAAACCAGTTTGGTGGACCCCAACCATAAGCAAACTTTACAATAAAAGGAGGAGACTTATACAAAAAAAGGCCAAATCTCAAGTAGAAAAATCATCCCTGATCAGCATTAGTAAGAAATTGAGGGCCCTCATCAAGTCAACTAAAGCTAATTTTGAAAAGAAAGTTGCCAAGGATGCCAAGGATAACCATAAGGCTTTCTATGGCTACGTCAAAAACCTAAATGGCAACACTCAGGTCTGTTCTGAGCTACTACAAAATGGAACAAAATACACTGACCCTTCTGACATTGCTAACATCTTGGCTGACAGGTTCAGTGCAAATTTCTCCCCTCCCTCACCACCTACAGGGCCTATTACCATTCTAGGGGATTGTGTAAGTCCAATTATTACTGATACGTTGGTTAACAAGGCTCTATCTAAAGCTAAAAACACTGCCTCCATGGGACCAGATGGTGTTCCAGGCTGTATCATATGCGAGCTCCAAAAGGAATAAACCCCGCATCTTAATACCCTGTTCAGTCTCAGCCTCTCCACAGGATATGTGCCCATAGAATGGCGCACGGCAATGGTGGTCCTACTACACTAGGGTGGGGCCACAACTGACCCTGGGAATTACCGACCAATAAGCCTGACCAGTCTGATCTGTAAGGCTATGGAGCGAATCATTATGGAACTCATAAATGGAGAGATTGGGAACCTCCAGTCGCTGGACCCCACACAGTTCGGCTTCGTCAAGGGCATATCATGCCTCCTGAACCTGGTGGATTTCTTTGAGACAGTTACTCAGGCAATAGTTAAGGGAAAGGAGGTACACATGGCTTACCTTGACCTTGCTAAAGCATTTGACACCATTCCCCATTCAGGTATTATTGATAAGCTCACCAGCCTGGGCATAAACCCTTACGTCACAAGATGGATCGCAAACTGGCTCTCAGACAGATCCCATAAAGTAAGAGTAGCAGGATCTATGTCCGAATCCAGACCAGTAATGAGTGGTGTACCTCAGAGCTCTATCCTGGGGCCCCTCCTGTTTGGCATATACTTCTCAGAAGTACAGGCAAGCACGGAAGGGCTGTGGCTGACTAAGTTTGCGGACGACTGCAAACTGGGTGTTATAATAGAGTCTCCGGCCAACATGGAGATCCTCCAGAAGGGCCTAAATGAGACTGATGCATGGTGTCAAAGCCATGGTCTCAAGCTAAATGCAAAAAAATGCGTAGTAATCCCCTTTGGAAAAAACAGAGTACCCGCAAACTACAACATAGGAGGTAATCCCTTGAAATCTGAAGAAGAAATAAGGGATCTAGGGACCCAAGTAGATAGTCAGCTTTCCTTTGATAACCATGTTGCCAAAGTGGTTAGAAAATCCTTCTATGTGACCCATCTGATCACGAAGGGTTCGCATCAAGATCTAAGGATGTAATGGTGCCCCTCTACTCTTCCCTCATCAGACCCATTATTGAGTACAATGCACCAATTGGAATGTACCTGGCTTGACATCTCCAGCAGCTGGAGAGACCACAAAGGTACCTAACCAAGAGGATTACTGGCCTCAAACAGTTGCCCTATGCAGCACGATTGAAAAAGCTAAGACTGTTCTCTGCTGCATACCGCTTTCTCAGAGGCAATCTCTGTCTAACGTACAGAGCCATGTCCAACCCAGAATTGTTGAACATGCTCCATCTTAGCAAAACCAAATCTACTCAAGCTACATGCTCTTGGGATATAAACCTCAACACAACAATGAACAGAACATGCTGGAGGGATAGATTCCCTTCGCAGAGACTTCCCTTACTATGGAACAGGGTCTCGATCTACATAAGACAGTGCCCCTCACTATCACTCTTCAAGAGGAACCTTGATGAGTGGATGGGTAACAGAAAGTTCACACCGGAGATCACACCAACAGCAGTACTAGATAGGGGCCAAGGGTACTAGCTGCTAGTACAAGGGTCTAGGGAACTACTAAAGGGGCGGTAAATACCGCACAACATGGCTGGGATAATATATGCCTTCGGGCAGATAGCCCAGTACCAACCTATGAACCTATATGTGGACTACTGTCAGTGGTCCTCTTTTGTGCACTCATCACATTATATGACGTGTGTGTGTATATATATATATATATATATATATATATATATATATATATATATATATATATATATATATATATATATATATATATATATATATATATATGTATATAGATAGATAGATAGATATAGACATCCTATTTAGAAGATCAGCTCAGTGGAAAGTACAACTTCATATAACTGAGACCATATGATCGACTTTAAAACAACACAAATCTATGCCCCCCACTCCCCCTGCATATTATACATATGAACTCCGAGATTGCACTACCTTGGGGAAAAAGGGTAAATTCTCCAATCACAACTGTACCTCAGCTTACATTCAAAAGCTTTAACATTTCATAAAGTCAATCATATAGTCTTGACCATATGAAGCTTCACTTTCTGCTGAGTTGATCTTCTGAGCCCAACCCATACATGTGTGTATGTGTGTGTGTGTGTGTGTGTGTGTGTGTGTGTGTGTGTGTGTGTGTGTGTGTGTGTGTGTGTGTGTGTGTGTGTGTGTGTGTGTGTGTGTGTGTGTGTGTGTGTGTGTGTGTGTGTGTCTGAGTATATATATATATATATATATATATATATATATATATATATACATATATAATGTATACATATAGACTTGAATAAATATCTTTACTCCAAGCTTAAATCAGCTGCATGACCTATACTATAGGTGTATAACTTATTGATGCTCCCTGTAATAACTGTTAGACCAGCATTAAGAGTCCCACAGTTGTGAAAAATAAATTTCAGTCTGAACATGTAAACAGTAAACTGCAAATCTACCTGTTACACTTTTAAAGCATTTGCTTGTGGAATATGAGTTCCTCTTGACACACATTGGCTTTATATATTATACATATATATGCAGATATGTGATTATATAAAGAATGTTCAAAATGTTTAAATCAGCAAAAACATTTTGAACATTCTCATTACCAACCACAGAAAACAATGAACACTAAAAAGACTGCAGTAAGAAAACAAATTCTGTGATCTACAAACCATCGCCCTAACACACCATTCAGATCTAGTTTGTCTGAATAGTGGTAATATTATTGGTTCATAAGTGTATACAGTATTAACAACCTCTGGGGCCTTCATTTATTTATTTATTTTATTTATATTTGTTGACCGGGAGTGTCCGACTGGACGTGGGTCCATTTTCAGCGGAGGCCCGGGGAGAAAAGCTCCACATTTAAAATAAACAGACAGTAGTTACATTGGATTACATAGCGATTAACAATTTACATAGCAATTACTTACAACATATTTACAGATGAAGAACATAGTACATCAGTAGACAACTAGAATCTTTATCTGTGAAGTACATAACAGACATTAACAAATGTTAAAATAAGAAGTTCCTGCTGTATAATAAGTACTAGGTTTATGAGCATCTGAGCTTGGTATAATCAAGGTAGTTAGTGGAGTGGAAAGAAAGGTAGTGGTTGGATGGGGTGGGTGATATTAGAGTGGGAGTTGCAAGGGCATAGCCAGCATGTTTTTAGGTGCGCTTTTAGTAAAGTTTTGAAGTGGGTGCATGATGGTATGGAGGTAATTGTGGATGGGAGGGAGTTCCATAATTTGGCTATGGTGCAAGAGAATAGTGCTTCACCAGCAGAGTTATTGGCTTCAGTGATCTGCATGTGATTTTTGTTGCTGGATCTTAGTGGTCTGGTGGTACGATAGGGTTGGAGTAGATTCTGGAGGGATGGGACATTTAGTGGATGGTTTACATGTTTGTGGGCAAGTGAGAGTTGATACCATTGAAGGAGGTGAGGGAGTTCATACACCTAGCTATGCAACTCAAATATATTTTATGAGTTATTGTGCTTTAGAGGTTGTCTTAAGGGGTGCATATTTAGGTGGGGCATGATTTAATGGCTGCCTCTTTCCATTAGAGACATAGGTATTGATTGGGGTGAATTTCGGATTTCCCATCCACTAATACGGTTAGGAAAGGGCTCAGCTTCACATGGATGGGAAGTCTATTTCAGAGAATGGGGTTTCTCTGAGATACATACCTGTCTCTTTATCATGCTCTATTTAAGTCACAAGCAAAGTTTAAATGCATAGATCAAGTAGTTCTGGTGCTGGTCATTTAGTGGATATGCAAAAGGTCCATCAGAGTGGGATCCCTAGATGCCTTGTTTGCCAGGCATAAATTTCCTCTCAGTAGTCTGTAGGAAACTGACTATAGAGAAAGGGCTTTGAGGCAATCTGCATACATTTTGTTTATTCCCGGTATTCTTTTTGTGAGGAAACTTGTGGACCCTTCAGTTGCTGCATGTGCCTTGTCAGGTACCTACTGAAGGGGTCATTACATTCAATGATATGTCTGATGATGGCTGACTAAAGTGGCATGATTACTTCCTTTTTCCTAGATGCCATCCCCTTACTTATAAGTTGAGTGAAATAGAATGATTTTCTCACTACCTTAGAAACATGTTGGTCAAAAACTAGGTTACTATTTACATGAGTCCTCAAAATCCTTGACTACTGTGATTAGTTTTAAGGGTGAGGTAGCTTCACTGGTTAGTGGCTGACTTCCCAAAAGATACTATAATGCATTTCTTGGCATTGAGTTTTAAACCATGGTTTTGCCATCAGTCATTTATCTATTTTAGACCTTCTTGTAAGATGTTGGTATATTGGGGGGTTTCTATGACTGCTCCTAGCTTACTGTCATCAGAAAAACTGGCAAGCCAGAGACTGTTGGCATTGGCCTTGACTTTTGAAAAACAGATGCCAAAGAGGAGTAGACCCAACCCATAGCCCTTGGAGACTCCAATAGTGACTGGTCTCTTTGTGGAGGTGGTTTGTCCAATCCTAACTTCCTGGGTCTTGCCTGCGACCCAGCTGGCTATCCAGTGAGTTGCACAGGAGTTGATGCCTAATTCTGTGGGTTTGTTTACGATACTCGACTAGGGTTTTGTATCAAATGCCTTAGCTAGGTCAAGGTAGGCAGTATGTATGCCTTGCTGACCTTCTCAAAGTAGTCCACCAGGTTCAGTAGGCATGATATGCTTTTGATGAAACCAAACTGGGTTGGGTCCAGTGTGTGAAGGTTTCCAATGTCATTGTTAATCTTTTCTATAATAATTCCTTCCTTGGCTTTGCAACTGAGGTTAGCCAGATTAATGCATCTGTACTTCCTGGGATCCACTGATAGTCCAAAGTTGTGCAAAGGGGTGACCATTGCAGTCTTCCATTCACAAGGCTTGAAGCCTCTGCTGAGGCTATAGTTGAAGAATGACATCAGTGGTCCTGACCGGTCATATTTTAGGCTATTTAGGTGGCATTCTGGGATATTATCAGGGTCCACTGAAGCTGTATTCTTGGCCTAAGAGAGTGCATCTAAGACTTACTCCCTGCTGTTAGTTGGAGGAGTTATGTTAGATGGTATTTCTGGGAGGAGGGGGTGCAGATGAGGGGATAAAGTTGTAGGCGATTTGGTATATTTTCTGGTTCCATGAATGTTGCTTTATTTACCATCAGTTCGGCACACTGTTGTATGCTGACTTTGAGATTTCAGATGTAGCTAAAGAAGTCCTTCCAGCGGTCCTGGCATGGGATGCTCTCTTTACCTCAAAATTTGCTTTGTTGGACTTAATTAGTCCTTTTAGTTGTCTATTCTGTTTGATGAGCATGGTTTTATATTTTTTGGTGTTGCACCTCCTACTTTTAGCTATGATTTTTCTTCTTTTGTTGTACAATCTGTTTAATTTTGGATGTCACCAGGGTGGTTTGTTGTTTTTGAGTTATTTTTGTGCTTACTTCTGGTAGGAACAGCATCCTCTATGTAGTCACTGATATGGTTGCAAAAAACTTAAGTGAATAATTCCACATATCTGGGTTTGGAGAGGCAAAGTTTTTTTTCTAAGGTAAGGCATACAGTTATGGTTGGGCCAGTAATAAGGTGGTGTGAGCTAACTCTAACCCTGCTGCTGCCATGACATCTAACCTTAGAAAAATCCTTTCTATACTACCATTGCATTTGGCATGCACAATGCATACATACATATAGACTTAGCACTAAATTTAAACCCTTACCCTGAACCCTACCCTGTAAACTCTTGCACATAAACTAAACCTATTCCCTTATCTAACCCTTCCTTTAAACCTAATCCACACATACTTACTCACACACACCCATCCCTAATACACAACCATTTGCCTTTGTTGACAAAACACTCAGTCAGTAAACTGCAACTTTGTCAACTTGCCATTTCCACACACTACTCTGGACTTCACTTAACAGAATGTAATATAACCACATACATATGTGTGTGCATACATAATCCAGAGGTATTCAAACTGTGATTATGATAACCATCCTGATGATTCAACACTGATTGTGCATAATTATGCAAACTAAATGAAACCGCCTTAACCAGGCAGTGTGTGATCCTGAAAAAAGGTTCCCATATTTAGTACGATTACACAGTTGAAGAATGCAAAATATAAACTAGAACATAAACAGAATGTGACTCTGATAAAAATTATCTGAGCAACAAAAAGAAACAAGCTGGGGAAAAGACAAAAACAAGTGGTCTGCTATGTGCTTCAGCTCGACCTGACTGTTTATTCCAAACACTAATTTGAGAAAACATTATTTTTTGTTTTATTTATGGTTTAATACTTCATTTGAACTAAAAGTAGCTGTCTAGACAGAAGAGTAGCTTGGTTTGCACAGGTGACTTATATGGATAAAATCATTCCATTAAAGATGGCCAAATATAGCTATATAAAACAAGATTCACTGACTCTGTTTCACTAAACTTTAAATCAAGAGTGTGGGGGGACCGCGTGTACCATGTAACTAACTGTAACATTTCCTGAAGTCATTACACCATAATAGAGGTACAGGACAATTCTAAGTGACCAAGAGATTCATAAAATCAGGTTCTGTGAACTGTGTTTTGTCAACTCACTCATTGGTCATATGTTGTGCTACCAAAAAGAGGGCCTGGAGATGAGGGGGATCTTGCAAATTAAGTGTTCAAAACAGGCATAAAGATCTTAATTTGAATTGTATGGAGTGCAGTTCTGAGTACAAAAAGAAAATATTTTACTCTGAATTTATAGTAAAACATACTGCATATGTATTGCACTAAAATTTATAAATTATGTACTCAGCCTGTCCACAATATACATGTTTTTGGAAACAAACATTGAATGGTCTTTGGAAAGATATGTGTAAATAATATATACATAAACTTACATACACACACACACACACACACACACACACACACACACACACACACACACACACACACACACACACACCTTTTCCCCCCATACCAAGCCCACTCTTAAAGTGCTTAACTACAGACCTTCCTGCTGACCTCACCTGTTTCTGCAGTGCAATTCTATACTGCATCTTTTTTGTCTCACATCATATTTTTGTATGTATTTATGTATTCATGTATTTACTTTGTTTTATTAAATACTGCGGTGGTATGGCAGTAGCGTTGTTACCTCACAGCAAGAGGTTCTCCCGTTCGATTCTCGGCTGGGCTTGGGAGTGCCTTCTGTGTGGCGTCTGCATGTCCTCTCCGTGGTTGGGTAGCGTTCGAAAGACATGCGTGTGTAAATGGGTGTGCCTTCGTTGAAGGTTGGGCGTCGAGCTGGCACCTCGGCATTTTGTAAAAATCTACCGCCAATCATTAGTGGACTGGAGTTCCACTGTGGCGACACCTTACCGGGAAAAGCCGAAAGACAAACAACAACAACTTTGTTTTATTAACTATGTAACTGAATTAGTTGAAGGACCCTTTTCAGCCATGACATGGCTGTTTAGGCAAATATAACATACATTGGAATATGGACATTCTTACTGGTGTAAGGATAAAACAATGAAGAAAACAAACAATCAAAATGCGAGGATTGCTGCAAGTATAAATCAAATAATAAACAGCAGAATATAAACATCACTAACTCACAGTAGTTATTTAACACAGCATTTACATATGGTGATTTAATATTAACAGTAAGAAAGTGACCCCATGGGGATATTAGCTTCTACAATGTCTAACGTAGAATGAAGTACAATAACAGGAATCTTGTATTTGTAGCAGTGCACACTGGATGTGGTTAAGTACATACTTACATACCCTGGACATACTGAAAATAGATGATACATTATTTAGATATTGAATTTTTCACATGCAGGGGCCCAAACTGAAGAGACTGTATCTGGTCTGTACCTAAGAATTACTACTGGTTACATGGACCTGTATGCAAAATGTAAAATATCCTATGGTTTTTCCATTGGGAATCTTTTTCATTACCTTTTTGATGATTCTCCATTTTTTGTCATGTATACCCTGTGCATTTACTCATACTGTTCACTGCTTATCATTTCTGTAAACAATTTCACCTTTCAAACACATATAAGAAATAAGATTTATTTTCTGTAATGCAGAATGAAGTTCTCTTTTATGAGGCCTCTTTGGATAATTTAACAGGCTTTACAATAAGAGAAGGAAATTGCTGTCTAAGAGTAAGAGGGAGAGAATCCTAAACTGGAAACACTCCCGCCTCAGCTTAAACAAGCAAATAAGACTTCTTGTGAAGTCCTCCAAAGCAAACTACGAATCCAAATTAGCTTCCTCAGTTAAGTACAACCACAAGGCATTCTTTATTTATATATATCTGTAACTTAAAAGGAATGGCCCAGATTTTTGCTAAACTGGTAATTAATGATAGCACATATACTGAGCCTGTGGACATAGCTTACCTGTTAGCTGACAGGTTTTCTGAAAACTTCACACCCCTGTCCCCATCACAAGTACCCCATGACATCCCTACCACCTGTCCTGTACCTTGTATCTCTAAACAGCAGGTCATAAACGCCCCCTCTATGGCCAAAAACACAGCATCTATGGGACCTGATAACATCCCAGGTTGCATCCCACATAGGCTCAAACAAGAATTAGCAACACCACTGGGTACTCCTTTCAGTCATAGTCTAAGCTCTAGTGTCATGCCAGCTGAATGGAAAATGTCCACCGTTATCCCTTGCACAAAGGTGGTGCTTCCACTGATCCCAGGAACTACAGACCTAACAGTCTGACAAGCTTTATCTGCAAGGCCATGGAGTGAATCGTCATGGACCTTATCAACAAAGATGTAGGTAATCTCCAAACACTTGACCCTACTCAGTTTGGATTTGTCAAAGGGAGATCATGCCTGTTAAACCTGCTGGACTTCTTTGAGACAGTCACCAAAGCCCTGGATGAGGAGACATCTGTGCATACAGCCTACCTAGAATTAGACAAGGCTTTTGACACTATCCCCCACTCAGGCATCATTGACAAAGTCACCCAGCTAGGTATCAACCCTTATAACATTAGATGGGTCACTAACAGGCTCACTGATAGCACCCATATAGTCAAAATAGGAGAATACACAGCAGATCTGTAACCAGTGGTGTTCCACAGGGATCAGTGCTGGGACCTCTATAGTCTGGAATCTATTTCTCCAAAGTACAAGCTAAAATTAAAGGTCTGTGGTTGACAAAGTTTTCTGATAACTGCAAACTGGGAACGGTCATAGAATCTTCAAATGATATCAACATCCTACAAGAGGGGTTTACAAAGACAAATGATTGGTGCCAAAGTCATGGCCTTAAACTCAATGCAAAACATGTACTATTATCTCTTTCAGTAAATGTGACGTTCCTGCTAACTACCACATCAATAACAACACCCTAAGTACACATTCAGTGGTGAGAGGAGACCTGGGCACACAGGTTGACAGTAACCTTACCTTTGATCACCATGTCTCCAAAGTGGTAAGAAGGGCATTTTATATTGCTCATCTCATAAGTAAGGGCATTGCACCCAGAAAAAAAGAAGTTATAACCTCTCTGTATTATTCCCTCATCAGGCCAATAATTGAGTACAACACCCCTTTTGGTATGTACCTTTCCAAGCACATGCAGCAATTGGAGAGACCACAAAGGTTCCTCACAAGGAAAATTCAAGGTCTTCAGCATTTGTTCTTTGTGGATCATATGAAATCACTGTCACTTTATTCTGTTTAATACAAACTACTCAGAGGCGAACTATGCCTTGCATGTAAGGCAATCTATGACCCTGCTTTATTGGAAATGCTGCATATTCACAAGTCAAATGGTACATGGATTAATCGCTCTAAAGACCTTAACCTAGTATGTGACAATAATATAACCTGCTGGAGGGACAGATTTGTCTCACAGAGTTTACCACACCTTTGGAATGGACTCCCACGTCATGTCAAACAGAGAACCTCATTGGCCCTCTTCAAATGCAATCTGGGTGATTGGATGGGCAGCTGTAAATTCACCCTGGGGATTGCACCTGTGTCCCTCTTCGAAAGGGCAATTCGTGTTGTTCATTGAAATAAGGGCAGAACATGGCTAGGCTTGTAAGGGCCCTAGGGCCATTTGCCTAGTAACTTCCTATGATCCTATGTATTTTTTCTCTGTATTTGCTTGCCGCT
This sequence comes from Protopterus annectens, assembly GCF_019279795.1. Classification (NCBI taxonomy): domain Eukaryota; kingdom Metazoa; phylum Chordata; order Ceratodontiformes; family Protopteridae; genus Protopterus; species Protopterus annectens. The sequence goes on along the minus strand of NC_056751.1, from coordinate 386,707,803 downwards.
GTCACTATCTATAAATTTTGACTCATTTCCTGTTATTCTGCAAGAGGTATGGTGCAATTTATGACTCAGTTTTCAAATTCATTCTCAGCTAGTGTGAAACTTCTGCAAGCTTACAAACTGTCTTGTGATTTATAAGTAACTGTCAGACTTAGATCCAACGTGACTGAAATATAGTTGTTAAGGTACTTCGTCTATGACCTTTTGTATATGTGTATTGAACAAGAAAACAGTGCTAGTAAGAACATATAGGTTAATTTAATTTGTTTAAGATGCTACTAGGCCCCACATTTTCCCTAAGTACACTGTAATCTCCAAGTTGGTGTTGAATGCAACTACACCTTATTATATACCTTAACTGAGTCAATTAGTCAGTCGCACTCCATTTATAAACACAATAAAATCATTTCTTATAATCTTTTTGGAATGAGACCTGAGGACTGTGAAATGCTCTGTTACTGAAACAGCCTCAGCAACAACAATTAACATTGTGGCCCAGTTGTGATGACAATTTCTGCAGCAAGCATGACAAAAGAGAGAGAGAGAGACAGAGAACAAATTAAAAAAAACAAAAACTACATGACAGTTTCATTTACTGTTCTACCTTAACCTGTGGACATTTGCTTACTCACCTTTACCTTCTGCATTTATGATCTTAATAACCCGCTGTTTCTTTTGGTATTTCTAGGAGGTTAGTCGGGGCACTGGGAGGCCTCTTGGGGAAAGCATACACCTTTTCAAATACTTTGTGTAAGTGTGCATATGTAGGAAATAACCGCAACATTTTGAATGTGTGATAAAAATGAAAAATGTGCTTTATGTATAATAAAATTACATTTTTGTTTATGTTCTCCCTACACAGAGGCAAATGCTATGTATTTTAACAAAAAAACTATCATCCCTGAACAGAAATGAGCCTGTGTAATGTTTGTAAACTTAACTTGGTTTGCTGTATTAAACGTGTAGATGGAAATACATGCTTTCACTGTCTGAAACTGCTTCTTTTAGGGAACATAAGGAGTATAAAATCAATTATGTGTTAAGTGACAGAAGTCGTTTCCTGTGGAAAGTATACAGACAACAATTATACCTGGATGAGTACATATAACTCCGAGCTGAAATCTAGGCCTTGCAGAGCCCTGTGCTTTATACTTTGGACATTGGTTTTAAGTGTCTTCATTTGCTGAAAAGACTATATAGACTGTATATTTGTGCTTGAGGAAAATAAAACCAAAGGTACTGTTTTTGGTTGTTTTAAAAGCCAAGCTATCTGTTTTTTTTGGGGTTTTTTTTGCCGCTAGGCAACTCATTAGGTAGATGACGTACTCAGCTCATTTAGGAGATCGTATGTAACCACTGCAATTCCCAGTACTTGCTAGCCCTTTCAGTGAAGGCTCAGGAGGGAAAACCAGGGATGTATTTGTAGTGAAACATCCAATCCCAGGCTGTGTTTGAAGCTGAGGATACAGAAATTCAATGAATGAGGGTTCTCTCATGCCAGCAGGTTTGGTTTATTCAAGAGTAAAAGTTAAGGAAGTCATTTAATATGGGTGTTCATGATGCTGTCAGTTTGTAAACATGAAGAAGGTCACACAGAATAGGGTCATTTAACACCATGCAGTCCAGGCAGAGTTCACCTCTAAGGAGTCTGTACGAGACAAAGAAGAAAGATAAAGCTCAAAGGTGTTCCATATAGGTAATGAAACACAAATCATTGACTGTGGTGGATGCAACACCATTTGTTTACAAGTTAGTCTTACTTGCAGAATCTGGGAATCCCAAGGAGAGATGACATTGACCCAAGTTTACTGTCATCAGAAAACATTGCCAGCCAAAGGTATTTTTTGACATCAGCTTGGATATCAGACAAGAGTAGCCCCAGTATCAAGCTCTGTGGGGGCATCAGTAGAAAGGAGCCGACTTAACAATAGTGTGCTGCCAACTTGATTTACTGGGTTCTGCTGGTCTGCCAGTTCACTATCCAATAGGTTACATAAGAGTTTAAATTAGTTTGACAAGTATGACTGTAATGCTTGAATAAGGAATGGTTTCAAAAGCTTTGCCTAGGTCAAGGTAAGTAGTGTGTACCGGCTGACGTGCTCTTATCTAAGGGCTCAGTGATGATTTCAAAGCAGTTGACCAAGTTAAACAGACAAGATCTACCCTTCACAAACCCAAATTGGTTTGGTTCAAAGGACTTAAGCTGCAAATGTCCATGTTTACAAAGTGCATGATGATGAGTTATATTGTCTTACTGATAAGACTTGTAAGGCTTATGTGACTATAGTTACCAGGATCAGTGATGGGCCTCCCTTGTGTAGGGGAATGACAACTAATGTTCTCCACACCTCAGACTCAAAGCCCAATAAAAGTCTGAGGTTGAAAACATACTATGGGGTAGGGTAGTAAGACAGAATTTCATACTGACAAGGAAGAACTCCCACACATTGTTTGGCCTGAATGAGCTAGTATTTTTCACCTCTGTGAGAGCCTTTAGGACTTGTCCAGGCTGACAAGTGCTTCTCATGTAGGCAGACATGGGAGAGAAGAATGTGAAGAAATTTCTTCTGCTAATTGGTCAGCTACGTATCTGGGGCAGAATAGATAAAAATGTTATGCATCAGTTCAGTGCCATGCCTAATCCTGTTTCTAAGGCTCCTGATATACATGAAGAAGGACTTGTGATAATATTTGACAGATGAGACAAATTTCTTTGTAACTTATACTTGGTTTTGGAAAATCAGACTTTGTTTTTAAGCTAGTTGTTAAATTTTTGAGTTTAATTTTTGTGATATGGGTTTTTAGTTTGTAAATGGAATATTTTTCTGTTGTTGTAGAACTTGTTTACGCTAGGGTTCCACAAAAGAGTTTATGTCTAAACTTGGCACTGTATTTGTAGTGGATCAGGACCAAAGTCTTGATGGAGGTATTGACTTTTGAAAATAACCCATTCTGAAAGTATCACAGTATTTGTTGGTTCTGTTTCCCTTATGAATGTACATAATAAAGTGTGTACTTTTTAAATGACCACCTTCACTGCTTCCTTGAACTTGCAACATATATAGTTTTAGTAAGGGAAACCAGCCAAAAGTGGGGTTCCTATGAGCTCCTTGAAATACTGAACATTTAAGTACAATAAATATGCAAACAGGTGTATCTCCTAGAATCTACCCTTCTCTTAAGTACAGTGATTTTGATATAAATAAGTAGTGTGAGTGTGTTGGGGTGGTCAGGGCAGTTTGCAACCCCATAAAGTGCTTTTAATGTGTTGTGGTTCGCAAATGTTTATTTTGTTGTCCTAATAACATTTAAATAGTTGTAGTTTTGAGACTTGTACTATAAAGCCTATAAAAATATTCATATAGGGACCAAGAAAGTGGGATATTTTAAGAATATTTAGCAACCTGAATATGAACAAACACTAACAGACCTACACTGTTCTATTGGTCACCTACTTCTGAACTTTTGTGTGTTTTACTTTAATAATTGTCAAATTAAACTGACAGAAACATATTAATCCTTACTCCTGCTTAATTCTAAGCAGCTCTTAAATTTTAACAATTTTTTAATATGTACACATTCACAAACTCTAAGGTGTGTGTGTGTGTGTGTGTGTGTGTGTGTGTGTGTGTGTGTGTGTGTGTGTGTGTGTGTGTGTGCGTACATGCATATGTTTGTGTGCAATATATACCCATTTACACTTTCAGAGACCACACAGACTTTGCCCACGTGCTCTAGCTCCAAAACTTGTGGTTCTATACTATATAACCCACACATTAGCACTGATTTTTGCTTAATTATCTCATAGTAACTACATTAATTGCACTGCTGAGTATTACTATTGTATTGATATGAAGTATTTTCCTCCATCAAAAATGGAATGCAACTCAATCAAAAAAAGAGCCTCAACAGATGCATACGAGACCTACCTGTTGAAATAAATACTCATACAAACATATTTGTAAACTTTCCTTTATCAATGGATCATTGGAGATGTGTACATTTCCCCTGAGAAAATACAAGCTGTGAAGACTGGTAGAGATGGGTGAAGGCTGCCAGCCTAGCCAGATAGAATTGTGCAGATAATTCTATCATTTCTAAATGTAAAATGTTGAACTTAAAACAATGTGGCAAAATTGTCATCTGCTGTAAAGAAAGCTAAGTCAAGCATTTCTTGTTGGCCCTTTGAAATTAAAATTATTTCATCACTGCCTTTCATGTTTACAAGTCGGCTCTAGTCTGGCTAGATGAAGGCTCCCTGCCTATTGTTTTAAGGCTAAAGTTAATGACCAGAATTTACATGTGGAATGTCCTTTATTGCTCTAAGTATAAAATAATGTAAATGCAGTTTCTGTCAGCCTGGGAACACCAGGACAGTGTAAAAGATGATGTAATGTTTTATCAGAACTGCAGTTTAAATTTAAACAGAGAGAACCAGAGATTATTGAGCATTTTTGTCTTGATATCCAACTCAGCACTGCCTTATGCTCTCTTTATGTAAGTAGTATGTTAAAACTGTGTTTTCTCCTAGAAGTAGCCAGGAATTATAAAGATTAGACTAAGCATTTTTTCTGTGATGTCAGAACTGTACTACTGATTTATTTTAAGTATTTCTGTGTGATCTCTGAACTCTTTTGACTAGCACTCACTGTATAGTAGAAAGTATTGTTTTGTGGTTTTATTTATTATTAAATATTTTAAAACCTTTTAACTGTGGCTGGTTTGTGTAGAGATAAGTTAAGCTCTAGAGTACATTGCATATTTATAGAGTTTATTGTACAAAGCCACTCTAATAAGCCTTGACTGATTAGTCACACTTAACCAAACGAAATACCACAAGTAACTAAGAACAACAGAATCCAAGGTGAGGAAATGGGAACCAACTGCAAAATGCACAAGAAAATTCACAGAAATAGCGTAGTAATACTTTAATAGCCGCTTTCGTCAAGAGACTTCATCAGAATACAAACTGATAGGAACAATCTGCTTTAAATAACACTTCAATCAACAATTAAACAATCAAGCAATAAAAATTTAAAAATTAAAAAATATATTTTTAAAGTGCTACTAACAATTAGTTGAACAAAGGTGTAACAGTGTTCTTGTCAATACATAACTTGTAGTTTCTTAAAAAACACTTTATATTAACTGTGTCATTTAAGCAAGGGTGTTTATCAGATTTCAATCTGATTTGCCACAGTGCTTCTCTTTGTTCAACGTAATTCCTAAAATCACCCCCTCTCAAATCTGCTTTACATACTTTAATGACAGTAAATAAAAATTTCTTAAAATTTTGGCAAACCAAGGAATGTTTGAACAAAGCGCTGGTTTCATCATGAGTTTTGATGTTGTATAGGTGCTCACGAATACGTGTTTTTAAGCACCTAGTGGTCATTCCCACATAAAAAGCTGGACAAGAACTACAAAAGCTGATGTAAATGACCCCCTTGGTACAACAATTAACGTATTCTGGCACTTGAAAGGTTTTATCAATAGTTTCAATAACTATTAAAGGTCCTAGGGATAGGTACCTACACGTGTTGCAGTTGTAACAAGGGAACATACCTTTCCTAGTTGTCCTGTTGGTCTCCTGCTGTGTCATGTTGTTTTCTAATGCCCTTTTAATATTGTAGGTATTCCTAAAAAGAAAACTGGGTTTCTTCCCTAAGACTTTGGAAATATCATAGTTCCCCTGTATAATTTTCCAGTTTTTTTCGATTAAGTACTTAATAAAATTCCCATCAGTACTCATGTCCAAAGAGCAAACTGTTTCATCTAGGCCTGCTTTTTTATCTGTTTTATGAAGTAAAACAGTGGTGTTGTAAACGTCATTGTAGTGTAACAGTGGTGGATACTGTACGTTTCTCTTACTTAACACTTCTGAAATGATATCTTCCAACATACCTGTGGTGTACCCTCTATTAATAAACATGTTCTTTATAAATTCAATTTCATTTCGCAAGTCATGTTCACTTGATGTCATTCAACATGCCCTTATGAATTGCCCCTTAGGAATATTCCTAATGATGTGCTTGGGGTGTGCACTTTGAAAATGAAGGTAACTGTTAGTGAAGGATTAGTCACACTTACCAACTGGACAATAATATTGCACAGTAATAATTGGACACCCTTTTAAGGGCCTTTGGGTAGCTGATAATATTAGCTTGGTGATGGCAGTAATTACTACTGCATAGTCTGGGTAAAAGGGGCATAGCTGGAAAACCTGTGCCAGCCTTCCCCAGGAGTGTCTGTGTGGTTGTATAAACTTATCTTAAAGTGTGTGTGTCAGCTACTTGGGCAGGGACATGAAGCACTGGTTGGACAGAGAGGGTGCTGGAGATTTTAGACATTACACTCCCAAAAAGTATGATCCAAATTACCTCTTTCTTCCTCATCACACCTTCAAGATTTACAATCTACCTGAAGAAAAATTATTTGGCGCCTGCTTAGGGTATAAATAAAAATGGGTCTATATTATTTCGTCTAATGAATGAATGAGTTTGCAGGAGAGGAGCGGCAAAGGAACCAAGCTACTGGGAGCAAGTGACTGAAGAGGGAGAGGTACTGGACTGTGAAAAGGCTGGGAATACAGTTGCTGAATAGCTATTTGATGAAATAACATAGACCTAATTAGAAATACCTATGCAATCACTTCCAAGCAAAGATCCTTATCTTCTAGACTTTGTTGCAGAACTTGGGAGCCATACATGCATCCTTCCAATGTTTTTTTTTTTTGGGAATTGCTTATCCAGTCTCTCTTCCCAGTCCTATGTGATCTCATCTGATTGATTCCTGTAGTTATCATTAGATGTTATATGCTGTACTGAGTATCTCTTTTTTAACAGCAGCTTCTGTTCTACATTCCACCCAAAAGTCTACCAGTGCTGGTCTTTCAATTAGGTTCCCCCTACTCCTTTCTCCTTACCCATATTCCGATATCAATCCATGACATGTAAGACAATCTCCAGCCTGCAGTCCAACTGAATTTCCAGCATCTTTACAGTCCAGTACCTCTCTTTCTTCAATCGCTTGGTCCCAATAGCTTGGTTCCTTTGCCACTCCTCTCTAACAAACTCAAAGCCCTCATCTCACCCTCTGCTGTCCCAACAGCAGACATCCCCATTAGTAGAACCTCCCTTCTCCATTCCCATGCCAGCCCAGTTCTCAAAACACTTTCTGCCACTTCATGAACATAATATTCTGTATGGCCATTGCCACTCTCCTCAAGGACCCATATCCAAAATCCCAGGAAATCCTGACTTCTTGAACCTCTTCCATCTTCATCACCATCTTCCTACTTCCTGAGCCATAGCCAGCAGGCTTATACATAGTTTATGCTATGTATTAAGGCCTCAACTATGTAGCTCTGAAATACCCATTTAAATCAGGCAATCCCATACTATCCTGGTCAATTGGGAGGATCATATCCTACCTGACTCCTGCCCCCTCCAAGAAAAATCATCCAACTGTTTGCTGATTGCTATGTATAACATCTCCTCTGGTTGACAAAAATATGCCTAACCTGTGTATAAAACTAAAAGGGCTAAAAACATCCTCATTGCCTGCATCCTGCTATCCGCCTCCAAAAAACACAACCTCCAGTTTCTCAGACCCTGTATTATCTTTTGTTTTGTCTCGTCCCACCTATCCCCAGCCACCATAAAGGAATCCCTTCTAACCCATACTCGCAAGCACTTTATGTTATCATGTGTCCATAAATAAGACACTACAGATCCAATCCGTGCATGGGCACACACCCCACAGGTATTGCTTTTGCTCTATCTTCACCAAGCCTGCATCCTAAAAAAACTGAAACTCTCCCAGAATGCTCCACAATACTGAAACATCTCCTTCTGGTACCATCAGGTACAAAACAATATCATAGACAAAGCTAACCTGTCATGACCACATACTAACTATATCTCTGAATCTCTGAGTCCCTTATTTTCTTTGCAAATGGTTCTAAACATAATGCAAATAACAAAAGGGAACAAGGTCACCCCTTCCAGACCCTCCACACAAACAGAACCCATCAGAGAGGAACCCACCCCACCTCAGTCTTTAGCTCTGATCCCTCATACTTCCTCCTAATCAGCCTTATTATTGTGTCAGGAAATGCAAATGTCTCCATTGCCCTTCTCATAATATCCCAGCCTACTCTGTTGAATACCCTATCTGCATCAAGACCCACCAACAATAGTGACATTCTCCTATACTCTGCTTCCCTCTTGATCATCACCATTCTATTAATGTCATCAAATGTTTGCTCCCCACTCAATGAAACCACACTGCTCCATACTTATTAATTTTGTTATCATCTTTCCCATTCTTCCAGCCATTAAAGACACAAACACTTCACAATCATGGATTAGAATTGAAAATAGCTTATATGAAGCTGGATATGATGGGTCCTGGCCATCCCTATGCACTAAAGCTACCACAGCTGTCCTCCAGGATGTCAGTGCCTCCTCTCCCCTCAAAATACTGTCAAACAAAACTTTCTAAATTGCCATCACTGTCCTCTCTCCCAGCTTCCAAACCTACACAGGAATATCATGTATTCCTAGAGACCCTCCTGCAGATTGGTTAGCCATCACCACTTTCATCTCTTCTCCTCCTATCCTAACTGTGAGTAATTGAGCCTCATCTGCCTCCAACTATGGAATACTTAACTCTTCCATAAACATTTCCATTAATACTCACTTCCTGACCTCCACAACTCTCTGCTCCATACAGATCCTCACAAAATGTCTAAAATATTTTTAATACCTCTAAAGGATCCACAGCCACCTTTCTTTCCATAGGCTCACCAAGCCTGACAAAAACCCTTTCCACTCACCACTACCTGATCCACTGCACCAAAAGCCCCTGTGCTCTGGAGTTATTATCAAAAAACACTAGCTTAAATTCTTATAAACCCATGCATATCATCACGGTAGTCCCCCATTTTCTCTTCAGCACCTGTGGTTAAATTGCTAAGGCTACATTAAATTTAAAAACATGCAATAATAAAAGTGAAATATAAGACTGGAGTTTATGGGATAAAACCAATAGTGATGAAACAATTCTATAATGTTGGAACAAGGAACTGAAGCGAGTTCAGCGGACAAACTGGTGTACTGGGTGCGGAACAGGACGTAGCTCGTGCGGAATCGGAGGAAGTGCAGGAACGGCTGTAACCCACAGAAACAACACAGTAGTAGAAGCACCGTAGGCAGTTGTAGAGATCCACAGATTTCTTTATTACGAACACCAAAGATATCCACACAGTGAAAAAAAGTTAAGCGCTTTCGATTGGTACAACCAATCTTCATCAGAACTAATATCCATTAAAACTCGTTCATCTTTTATACTCATCAGTAATTACACTTATAAAAAAGGCGCCAAGTCTCTAAAAGCCACAGCATCCCTAAAAAATTGAAATACTGCATCATTAAAAATCTAATCACTACATTAATATAAAATCCTACACAAATAAATGAAGAAAATAAGGAAAATAAGAAAATTACTTCCACATAATAATAAAAAAATGATTAATCTAAACAAATGAAAAAGAAATCTATTCCATAAAATATCTATTCTGTAAAATGTCTATTCTATAAAATATCTATTCTGTAAAATACAACAATCTATCTAGTGTATACTTAGGTATATTAACAAATACTGCATAAATAACACAACATTTCACTAATATATTATAATAATAATGGTTATGATTATATACTTTGGACATGACACAATGAATTCAACCATATCTGATAACTAATTGTTCTGGATGATTTCTACAACCTAGTCAATACGATATAGATATTGTGAATGGAAAACTATAGTGAAAAACTATGGTGAGGGCTATACATGATATCTCAACTAATATCCTAATAATATTTTAATCAACAAGGAAAGGTTTAATGCTAATGTGGTCATTGAGACCAGGGTATCTAGTAGCATCAGTTTTTATTTGCCATATACTTTCCTTGAGAGATAATTCATTTTTCCAATTGCCTTCTATGCAATAAATTTGATCAATAACCGCAAATGTAAAAACATGTTCATCCCCCTTTTTTGACATATGTCTGTATAGCGCATTAGTGGTATCTTGTTTACTAATCTTATAATAATGTTCATATATTCGTTTTTTAAAACTTCTCTCAGTTTTTCCGATATAGTAAGCCGTACATACTGTACAGCAAGCTAGATAAACCACTCTTTTACTATTGCAATTTCCTCTTCTACATTTGATAACCGTTTTGTTCATATCACCTAAGACAACTTTATCTACTTCATTAATGTATCGACACTGACGGCAGTTGCCACATTTGGTACTCCCTCTGGTATACTTAACTTTTCCAGATTTCAACCCATCTGAACGTTCCAGAAGTCTTTTAATATTAGGTGCCACCTTGTATACAATCTTGGGTTTGTTACCTAACTTGACATCTAAGCCATTGGATTTAATGACATCCCAGTGTCTAAACAAAATATCCTTAATAAAATTTACATATGGGTTATACACAAGCACACACACTCTCTGAAAATTTTCAGTCATTTCATTAGCCCTTATGTTATCTAAGCCATTGATGTCACCAAGTAACGGCTTATACTTGTTACACCATTCAGTAGTAACAAATTGAGAAATTTTCTTAATCATTCTCATCGGGTATCCCCTCTTATAAAACATGTTACATAATACTTCCAAGTCTTCCTTCATAACAACCTCTGTGGAGGACATGCGTGCTGTTCTGATACATTGTCCCTTAATAATGTTTCTAAACATATAAAATGGTGGTTACTATTGTATGCTATAAAATCATTGGAATATGTAGGCTTTCTAAAGATTCTAGAGGCAAATCCTTCATTTGTATGCCATATGAGCGTGTCTAAATATGCAATCTCTTGACTACTATAATTGTAAGTGAATTTTAGAAATTCAGTAGTACCATTCAAAAATTCAACAAACTCATGTATCTCATCCTCCGACCCCTTCCATAATATAAATAGGTCATCCAGAAATCGGGCATAATATTCCACCTTCTCATAGTATCTACTCCTGAATAAAAATTCGGTTTCCCATTCTAACATGACCATATTTGCAAATATGGGGGCACAAGAAGCCCCCATAGCCACCCCAATCCTCTGTCTAAAAAGTTCACCCTGAAACATTATATAATTATGTTCCAAAACCAATGACATTAATTCAGTAAGCAAGCATATCTTGTCCCAGGAAAAGCCGGAATATTTTCTAAGACTGTTGGAAAAGTATTCTAACCCCACATCCTTGGGTATGCTGGTAAATAAATCTACCACATCAATGGTAATGAATATGTATTGCTTATTCCATTTGTCTGGTGTAAGGTTCTGTAAAAAATGCCAAGAATCTTTCATGATGTGGGGCACTACATTGTATATATGTTTCAACCATGTATCAATCAGGACTCCTATATTGTAAGTTTTGGATTTGGGTCCTGACACTATAGGTCTATACGGTGGGTCATTGATGGATTTGTGGATTTTCGGTATGCCAATAATTTTGGCCACTATTGGATAGTCATTTCTAATGAACTTATAAATGTCATCACTTATCCTGTTATCAATCATATATTCTTCAATAATCAAATCGATCCTTTTGTACCCTATATGGATTTGATTATAAGATATAACTTCATAATTTCCAGAATCATACAGCCAATTATGCATTTTAGAATTGTAGTCAGTCGTGTAACAAACCACAATACCACCTCCTTTGTCCGGCTTCATTATACGTAGCTCCTTATTACAAATTAAACTATTCAAGCATGTTCTTTCCTCCAGTGTGAGATTATCAAAACCTAAACTCTTATTGATACTATTCTTCTTGTACTGAGAAAAAAACCAATATATATCCTTACTCACTGTCCGTTCGTAACTTAGAACAGACTGGTTATTGGGGGGTATAAAAGTACTTCGTTTTTTAAGAATAGCATGATCACTGGCATTTTCGACCATACTCTTATCAAAGTGTAGTGCCAAATTAAGTCTTCTGCAATACAATTTAACTTCTTTAATTGTATCTACAATATTGAAATCGGAAGTAGGTATAAATTTCATTCCTTTGCTAATCAAGCCTACAAAGTCATTCTCAATAGTGATATCCGTGTAGTTGTAAACATAGAATCCATTGTGTTCAGTCATAATCTTGTTAGAATTCTTAGTATTCTCTACATTTACTAACGGGGGTAATTGCTCTATATGTTTGTGCATCAAATTGTTCGACAACGCCCTAAGTTGTTCATTGTGTTTCTTTATGCTGCAAATAATGAAATAAATACGTGGATGATGACATTCAATATCCCCCTGCCCATAATCAAAAGCCTCTTTCTTTGTATCTAATCTGTTGTCTAATTCCATCTGTTGTTGTAATTCCTTAGTTTGGGTGCTGGGTAGTATCTCCCCCCCCGAAAATTCTCATCACCTTTAACACTTCTTGGTCTTTCGTGAGTACTAATGACTCTTTCTCTACCTACATGCCTCCTATCAGAAGGCCAAATATATGCTCTATCAATATCATAACTTTCTTTATCCCTTATTAGTTTCCTATTCTTTCTATCAAAAATCACTTTCGTCTTGTCTTGTGTGTCTTTGAACTGTTTATTATACAATTCTTTCCAATTAATAAAATCAGAGTGCCTAATAATGGTATTATTCATACTTTCAACTTCATGAGTCAAATAGCTGAGTTTTTCATCATTGAATTTAATGAGCATTTGAATGTATGCAAAGCCAAATTTATCAAATAAATCATTAAATTCCTTTTTAACTTCCTTGCTGTGTTGTATACCCAGTGGTAGCTTAAAAAATCTAATACCCTTGGGCACTATCCTAATGTCAAGGCATTTAGATAGATAAGCTAAATCCATTTTGGTGTTTTTATATGCAGCCAACTTTTTCCCAAACTCATATATCATGTCCTTGATGGAATTGTGTTGAAAATCATGCATATTGAAATTTTCATAATTATCCACATTCTTATTAGACTCAAAAACATAATCATCAGATAAAAACTGATCCATTAATGCAATAGACGAGTTAGAGTTATGATTAACATTGCATATATTCTGATTAGCATTGCATAAGTTCTGCTTTTGTTTAAGCTGTTGCATATCATGTCCTTTTCTAGAGACAGTCTCTTTTCGTAACACTGGGCTGTTAGCTTGTAAAAACACATTACTACTATCATAATGTCCAGTCCATCTTGTATTACCATGTCTTTTAATTATTCTTTTTTCTTTAGGCCTAGCCCCATACTTATTAATTTTGTTATCATCTTTCCCATTCTTCCAGCCATTAAAGACACAAACACTTCACAATCATGGATTAGAATTGAAAATAGCTTATATGAAGCTGGATATGATGGGTCCTGGCCATCCCTATGCACTAAAGCTACCACAGCTGTCCTCCAGGATGTCAGTGCCTCCTCTCCCCTCAAAATACTGTCAAACAAAACTTTCTAAATTGCCATCACTGTCCTCTCTCCCAGCTTCCAAACCTACACAGGAATATCATGTATTCCTAGAGACCCTCCTGCAGACTGGTTAGCCATCACCACTTTCATCTCTTCTCCTCCTATCCTAACTGTGAGTAATTGAGCCTCATCTGCCTCCAACTATGGAATACTTAACTCTTCCATAAACATTTCCATTAATACTCACTTCCTGACCTCCACAACTCTCTGCTCCATACAGATCCTCACAAAATGTCTAAAATATTTTTAATTTCTAAAGGATCCACAGCCACCTTTCTTTCCATAGGCTCACCAAGCCTGACAAAAACCCTTTCCACTCACCACTACCTGATCCACTGCACCAAAAGCCCCTGTGCTCTGGAGTTATTATCAAAAAACACTAGCTTAAATTCTTATAAACCCATGCATATCATCACGGTAGTCCCCCATTTTCTCTTCAGCACCTGTGGTTAAATTGCTAAGGCTACATTAAATTTAAAAACATGCAATAATAAAAGTGAAATATAAGACTGGAGTTTATGGGATAAAACCAATAGTGATGAAACAATTCTATAATGTTAATTTCATGGAGAAAATGCAGTCTTAATTAGAAAATGGCTGCTTTTTTTCAGTTGCTTGAGTTTAACTTCCAAAGCAAAAGTACTGCTAAATGCAAAGCACAAGATAATGTTTCAAAACACTTCCAAAATCCTTTGATAGTAGACACCTTACCACAATTTTTTATATTACTGAGGCATTAATTATCTGAAATGAATCATGCAGACACATACTTGACAGCTACTTGTCCAGATTCCAGAAAATGCCAATGTGTTTTCCAAAACTCAGCAGGGAAGGTATTATAATAAATATTTGTTGATCAACTCTGTAAACACTTTAAACATTAACAGTACGTTATTTTACATTTGCTCTTGTTTAATTCTGCCAGTACTTATGCATTTCTACTTATGTCTCACTTAGACTGTGTTTATAAGTGGTATAAAAGCTGGATTATTTTGGATCTAGTTCAGATTATCAAAGATTTAAAATGTCAAAATTCATATGGTCCAGATCACAGAATCAACATTTTAAAGCACTGAAAAATGAGAAAACAACACAGACTGTATTTCTGCAGGGCTGTGCTCACCCCCCCCCCGCAAATTTCTTTATATCAACTCTGAGATCACACTACAGTAGGGAAAATGGTAAGAGTCCCCAGTCCCCACTGTACCACAATCTCAGTACAAACAGTTCGACCATATACATTTTGACATTTTAAAACTTCAATAATCTGAACTAGACCCTTTATTTTTAAGATATTTTCTTGGGCTCAGTGTTAGCCTGAGAATTATACTACATACTGGAACAAGTTAGTGTGCATTGTGGAACCTTCTGTCATCAGGTGCATTTACTCGTTAATATTTTAGCGAATAAATGAGTAAATTCATAGTTCATTTCATCTTTATTGTACTGGTGGTAGCTGAATCTTTCATAAGAGTGGAATGATGTGTGCAAAAAGTGAAGTGGTAAGGCAAGAGGAGAACAGTAATTTCTTCAAGGAAAGGATAACTGAACACTGGCAAATAATGCAGGTAGTAAATATATCATTAAGTCAGATTACGCTTTATCATGTTTTCTGTGTAAGTGACCTAGGTGCTGGCACACCTTCCTTTTGATACTGTGAAGATCAGAAGGTCGCGGGTTCTTTTACCACATCAAGTGCTTGGATTCATGTTTCAGTACTGACAGTGCAGTATAGCATGAGTGATGTGATAGATTCCTGAGATGATTGTTCTTTTCAGACTGATAATGTAAAGTACTGTCTGCATGACTTGCTGCTAGCTCAGATACATTTTTAAAGATTCCATAGTACTTTTCTGATGAAAAACAAAGGAGTTTTCTGTTATCATCTAAAGAAACCTCCCTTAGTCAGTATGAATAGCATCTTGGGATTCCCATGGAAAAAATGTCACTGCCTTTATGCAGAAGTACACAACTTTTCACTGTGGCAACCTACTTATAATTAGTTTTTTTCTGGGTCCAATTATATTAATAAATTAATAAATAATTCTTGGGCCACCTAGTAAACCTGTGAAAAAATTAGGCCATGAAAATAAGAAGCCAAAGGTAAACAAACGAAAATGCCCTAAGGCATAGGCAATATACCAAAGCTAATCTAGCCTGTGAGCATTGATAACTGGGAAAACTGGGACATGAATGTCTTGGCTTAAAAAGGCTCTAGGGTTGTTAATCTAGTAAGCTCCTATGATCCTGTCATTCTATGAATATTTCAGTTTCTGTGAGTGCTTAGTTATAGTTAATAAAGATACGGCAAGTCAACAAATAAGAAACATAAAAAATAAACTTTATGTGTAAACTACAGTCTAGTAGACAGAAAATACACTGTGTATTTACTGTTTTAGTGTGATTTGTGAGAGGATGCATGCTGTGTTACAATGTCCTCAGAGTCCCCTTTATTTGTCATTGCAATCCACAAGGGGTTTGTGTCCATGTGTCATCCTGAAACTAATCCTGTTGTTCACAAGACAAAATGTTTATATATGCATGTCTTGCAAAGGCTGTCATTATATGGAGTGAAAAATCCCTTACTTGAGGTAAGGATTGAGGTGAAATACAGAATAAAACACTCTCAGACCTCTGGAGCGGAATACATCTCATTGCATTATTAGTACAACTTCAAACTGAGCAGCCTCAGAAACAAATTCAACGGTAAATGTAAATGTGTTCTGAAAATTATACATTTCCATTGGCCTAGAATGAATCTTGATTAAAATTTATTTTAATGCAACTAAACAGCCGGTCTTGGTCATGCTTCCTCGCCAGCTGTCTGAATAGCTTTGCCACATAAAATTAAACTGGATACATTTTCTTCTGTTACATATTTGGACTAACTGTATTTCAAAAGTTTTAACATCAGAAAATGCATCAGACAAGAGTCTTCCTTTTCCCAGAAGTCTTAAATAAAGGCGAATGTGGAAGGATATTATGTCTGCAATTAAAATCCATTCTCACTCTCCTTCAGAAGAAAACATCTCTACAGTGCTTAGCCATCTACTCTGTGATAAGGAACATCATTAAATTTTGCTTGTCCTCTGGACTAACATTATTAATAATGATGATGAGTCAGAGCTTGTCTTTTGTTGCAGTTGATGACTTTTGTTATAACTTGAATTATGTTGCTTCATCTGACAACTTTGCTGCAAAGAGATGGCTGAAGAATTATGAAGTGAAATATCATTAAGAGCACCGATTCTTCTTATGTAACTGCATCTGTAACTTGACCAGTGACCCCAGTTTTATAGTGACACTTGCCACCGTCTGTTATCAAACTACATACATTTTTCCACTTCAGATTAAATTAGTGTACCTTGTACTTTATTTAAAATGACATCTCAATTTAGTAAATACTTTTATTCTGGCAACATCTGCCAGCACTATGTATATGTAAAAATGTTAATCTATAACAGATAAATCAAGAGTTGGGCTGTATCTGGCATATCATTACTTTCATCCACCTCTGAATAATAAGTGCTTTATTTCTCAACTGTTTCAGTCTTTCGGCTTTTCCCGGTTAGGGGTCTCCGTAGTGGAACTCCCAACTGCTAAAGATTGGCAGTGGATTTTTACGGTGCTGAGTTGCCAGCCCGATGCCCAACCTTCAAAGAAAGCATGCCCATTCACGCACGCACCTACCTGCATGTCTTTAATGTCACTCGACCGCGGGGAGGACATGCAGACTTCACAGAGAATGTGCTCCAGCTGAAAATCAAACAGGAGAACCTCTTGCTGTGAGGCGACAACGCTAACTGCTGCACCACCGCGGCCTTAAAGTTTCCTAAATCCTATGTTAGACTTATTATTGCCTAGACTGAAAGAAAGACTTTAAATAACTTCATCTTTTCAGGACATTTCAAAAATGATAACCAGCATGCATATTTTTACAAAGTCATAACTAGCGTAAGACCATCTACTTTTCACAGTCAGCTCAGCCACTTTTAACTTGTATGAATTTCCTGAATCATCTTGGACACAGAGTTTCTTAAATATGCTTTACTGCCCATATAAAAAAAATTCAAACATTTAATTTCCCCGGTTATTACCATGTCTGTTAGGCAGCCATATTTACTTTTGCGTGTCAATTCATAATTACATCATAATTACTATTTTTTAAAAAAATAGGACATCTCTCTTGACTAATGAGGTAAACATAGATTACCTTGCATTTCAGTAACAAAGTAGTCAATGTCCATCTCTTCTTATGAAACCTTGCCTTCAACAGAAACTTTTCTTTTGTATGAAGTCACCACTGCAGTCAAAAAACGAAAGTGCTTACTTTAGTTGGCTATCCAAAACCCCTTTATCAATTTCCAATTAGAATTTTGTCATTATTTAGTAGATACAACATATATGATAGCTCTTTTTAATTTGTCTGGCTGTCCTTAATTTCCATTGACAAATTTGGCAGTACCAAATTACTACTAAGGAGGGGTGTGCAGATACTGCAGGCACCCCTGCCAAAGTTTTCATGGTGTGTCCCTCTTCTTGAAAAAAATATAAAAAATGTCCTCCAGATGTATGTTTAAGCTTTCAGATTTTTTTGCAGGGCAAAGAGCTGTTTAATATATATATATATATATATATATATATATATATATATATATATATATATATATATACATACATATATTGATAAGGGTGTGACTGGCACTACATTAGAGTGGTTTATCAATCCTTGACATGCAAGTTTGCATGTAGTATGTCTGCAAACAGTATGATTTTCAGTGTTGCTTGAAGACTTGCAAGTGAGGGGCAGGTTAGCAGGTGCTACATGTTCCCTGATGACTGTGTACCCTTACAGCAGGCTAAACACTGGCTGTCAATGAAGAGCAGGATATTTTGAAATTCAGGCAGCTTAATGACTGCACATACACTACTTGTAGGGACTGCTCAGCCCCTCCTCTATAGTGCCAGTTGTATACCCTAGCAGCACCATTCCTGCCAGCTCTGCCAACATCCTTTCTAATGCAATCAAACTTGAGTTTACATTCAGAAAGAGAGGGAATTCTGATGCCTAATATTAGCTGTCAAGAATGCACACATGATTTATTTCATATACCAGATTGTATCAAAGGTTTTCATTCTGTTTAAAACTATTCATCAGTCAGTACCTTTTGTTTTAATCAGTCACTATCTTTGATCCCATCTGTATGGCCCTATTTGTTAGTTAATTTGCTTTACTGAACAGCAAGGCTTTGACCATACTGAGGGGACACCAAGTTGTGTTCTACTGTTAAAGTTGATCCCATGTGTACTGCTGGGAACTGGAATATACCTGTCAGCCTCTTAACATAAGTAATCTTGACAAAGCCTGACATAATCATAGGATCGAAGGATCAAAGCAAGTTACTAGGCTACTGGCCCTGAGGATCTTATAAGCCTAGCCAGTAAATTAGCCCATATTCCCACAAGTCAGCACCCGATGCCCCTGTCCAGCAGGGATACAGGTGGAATCCCAGGGGTGTATTTTCTATTTCCCATCCAGTCATTCAGATTGCTGTTAAAAAGGGATAATGAAGTACTCTGCTTGACATGGAGAGGGAGTCTATAATGGGGGGACAAAGGGCCAAAAATAGGGACAGATTTTAAGTATTAAGTATTGCTCTTATAAACTCAAATGTATGTCATTATTGTATGTATATCATCAAATGTATATCATTACAACTAATCTAAGGGGGTGGCGAAAGCCAACACATTCTGGCTTGGCTTATAAATGCCTTCAGGCAAATAGCCTAGTACCTACCTATGAACCTATGAACCTATTTGGTGACTTCAGTCTTCAGATCATCCCAGTGATTTTCCAGAAAAACATACATTTTATGAGGAACAGACCAAAAGTATTAAGCAAAAATCTGGACATTCTGTGAAAATATGGACAGCTGAGAAGTATGAACTGGACTGTTGATGCTCACAACAGCTGAAAAGAAATGATGTTAGGACTCTGCTGTAGCTGCTGATTTGGTGAGCACACACAGCTGGCATCTTCTGCAAGTGTCTGACAAAACAGCTGTATTTGGAGTAGGAATGCAGGGCATGCAAGACCACACCAATTTATTGAAAGCTTTCCTTCACTGGAATATAAACTTATTCAGAATAAAAATCTCCCCTACTAGGCCAAATTTATAAAGGAAATGAGGTGGGGAAAAGCTGTCAATCATTAAGCCTGCTATGTCATTTACTGAGGATTGGTGCAACCGAAATGTATTTAACCCAGGTGCAAAAATCCCTATTCAGCAAAATCTGCCGGTGCAGTTCCTTGCATAGCAGTTCTGTTTCCCAGTCCCACCATTCCCATAAAGTGGAACTTTATCCGAAATAAAAATAAAACTTCATAAAATTGTCACAAACAACAGAATGTCTAATAAGGCATTTGTCATATGCTTAGACTTAATGCAGTAACAATGTTCCTGTATTCTCTTCTTAAGATGACATTGGTTCTTCCCAGTATAATATTCTGTAGAGGAATTATGTATAGCTACATAGACCACACTAAAAGTGTTGCAGTTAAAGTTGTCAGGGCAGGGTAAAACCATGTGGGACTGCTGGATGACTAGATTAGGACCATCATGTATGAATCGACGAAAGTTGCAAGCACCACATTTGGACATACAATAACATCTATTATTACCAACCAACTTATATTCCAGTCATGTTCTTATGCTAAAGAAGACTTAAAAACACACAGGGCTAAATATCCAACTTGGCCAGTCCAGGCCAAATATCCATCAGTAAGCTCCATTTGTTGTCTATGACTGACCATACTTTACCAGCTTGATTGGAACGGTGTGGAATCATTGATTTAACAAAACTATTCACCTCCAAGCCCAAGATTTAGTCATATGTTTGCATAAAATAGGGGCAAATCTGGTTATTTTGTTGGCACAGACATACCCCATCACATCATCCAATAATACCAAAGAATAGCCTCTGGCATGGAACATCTCCTTTAAAAATATGACACTCCTTCAAGAAGTAGCAGAAGGAGTCAATTTTGGGCACACTGTGGGTGCTGCAAAGAGCACTTCTGGCTAACATCAAATAGCCTAGTACCTACCTATGAACCTATGAACCTATTTGGTGACTTCAGTCTTCAGATCATCCCAATACTAATTTCACGGACTTTAAGTATACTTTGACTTAGGAATGGAGAGAAATTAAAAAACAGAAAGAGCTATCATCACAGAAAAGTCTGGTAATAGTGATCTCCCCTTTTTTAGCTCAAACTATGTTCACTAATAACATGTAAGAAGCTATCAGAGTAGGTAGTTTTCCTGTATATTTCTGAACAGAAACCATATCATTTTTACATCGCTTTAGTCCACAAATGTGGGTGTTGTCCTGACAAATGGAAAGAATTCTTCCAAGGTATCCCCGGTGCCATGCTTAAGAATGAAAATATCATTCAAGAAATGATAATAAGCTTTAAGAAATGGGGTGAACCTGCTTCTATAAAAAATTGCTTTTCCCAGTAATATAAAACCAGATTTTGCAAACACAGGAGCCTATGACATCCCACAGCCTCCACAGGAAGCTGCTGGAAAATGCTCGATTCAAATGTAAAAGAAATGTTATTTAGAAAGGTAACTGAATAAATAGATGTTACTGATATCTGTAGAAGAAAGACCAGTATTATTTGTGATGAAATCTCTGAACTAATCATAGCCGACATCCTGGGGATTACAGTGAATAAATCCTTGATATTACGAGTGATCAAACTATCCTCTGAATCAAATGTTAAAGAATGGACATTATCCAAAAACTCCCACGAGTCCTTCAGAATGCTCAGGAACCTTCCCAGGAATGGTTTCAACTTACAGTTAACATACTTAGCCAAGGGTTCCATTTCATATCGATTAGTAGAAACAACCAGTCTTATGGTTGAATCTGGCCACGCATTTATGGATTGTTGGTACACCAAAGATAACAGGTATATACGGTTTTTGGAACCTAAGACATCAGAATTCCTGGAAATAATATGTCTTTAATGAAAGAAAACAGAGACAGTGATACTGATCAGATGATAAGAGAAAAAACAACCTGTACACATCATTGTCCATTACCATGGAATGCATTCTACCAATATAGGTGATTGTGTTCATCAATACAATGCCACTTCCCTTGTCAGGCCTCATAATCCATGTGTCCTTGTTGTGAGATAATTCACTTGGTGACTGAAATTATCAGGGGAACAGATTGTAACATTTCACAAGTGACTCCCCTAACCTCCTTGATATACATTTTGTCAAATAAAACTCTTATGATGAAAGGGAGGGTTTCAGGGTTCCATACAGATTTACGGGTTAAGCCCCTTGCACTAGAATGTCCCCTCATCACATTCAGAACAAATCATGGCTAGGCTGATCTTTCTTAAATACAGTTTAATTCTAAAACTGTACCCACAAAATTGATATACCTGAATGGAATAATGGTAAAACTGTTTAAAGTAACTGTTTCTGAGAGAGACAAATGCAAAAATCACTGTAGCTGAATACATGAAATTCAGCAACGGTGGAATCAAGGTGTAAAGTTAACTTGATTATTTCTGTCTGTGGCTGCTCCTTCTGATGTTCTAATAACCCCCCTTGTGTCCACTGATTCTTGGTGGTGGTTGTGGTCTAGTTCTCTATGTGAGACAAACTTTGCAGTGAGGGCTCCATAAAAAAATACTCATTCTGTCCACGCATAGCTGATGCGGTACTGGGTTCATCACTGTGATTATTTCTTAAATATTGTAGGTTATGGGTAATAACATATACCTTGTTTTGTCTACAGTCTTCTCTGTCCCTAATTAATTTCTTCTCCTTATGGTAAAAACCTGTTCAATGTGCTTCTTGATATTGTCATATGATGCCTACCCTAATATTAAGATCCATCTCCTTAATCTCCTTAATATGTCCATCTATTAAAATGGAACTACGTTTGATCAAAATATTCACATATTCCATGCTGGCCCTTTGGAAGCCATATAAAGTTCGCTGAACAGTGATGAGTCATGAGAAACCCCATTAGGGAACTTTTGTAACCTGAGGACCTTTGCTGTAGTCTCTTGTCCCACACTAGCAAAAAAAAAAAAAAAAAAAAATGAAGTTGCAAGTTTTTAAGCATAGTCAATTTCTTATGTAATGTTTCAATCTGCTGTTGCAGGCTGCCCCTGGCAGTAACTGAATCATTTGCTATCACATTTCTTGACTGAAGATCACTGGCAAAACTTGTTTCTTAGATTCATAGGTGTTTACAAGGCTAATGACTACACAAGCCTTTTCTACCAATAATCTAATGACTCAGTATGCAGGCTGTAAGAACCTGGTTGAGCTGTTTGGTTGCAATCAAGCA
This sequence comes from Protopterus annectens, assembly GCF_019279795.1. Lineage (NCBI taxonomy): Eukaryota > Metazoa > Chordata > Ceratodontiformes > Protopteridae > Protopterus > Protopterus annectens. The sequence continues at coordinate 386,684,921 of NC_056751.1, read as the reverse complement.
GATCCAATGCACCATTACTAAGAATGCAGGAACTAGGACCTGACCCATTTGAGGTAGAAGGCTATGCATCAACAACACAACTGTTACCCTGTGTGTTGCCACTATTAAAATACTTAAGACATCAGTGTAAAAAAATGATACTAATCCACCAGGGATGTTTGCTGTAGTAAAACCACTGTTAGTGGATTTAATCTCATTACAAGTAGTCTCATTGTCTGTGTCAAGAAATAAATCCTGTGATGACATACCACAACCACAAGTAAAATCCAAGAAATAACTCCAAGAAGTGCTCTGTGGATATGGAAAGTGAACCAAAAGGAGGTCAATCAAGGACACCAATTTATTGGCTGCTTTTGTTCACAGGAATATGAATTTCTTCAGAATAAAAACATCCTCTACCAGGCCGAACTTATAAAGGAAGTAGGGAGAGCAAAAGCTGCCATTCATTAGGTCAGCCTGACATGTTGTTTCCTGAGGACTGATGCAATGACATCACTATTCAACAAAATCTGCCAATGCAGTTCCTTGCATAGCAGGTCTGTTTCCTGATCCCCCTCCTCACATAAAGAAAAACTTTATCTAAATTAAGAAAAAGAAAACTTAAAATTGTCACAAACAGAATCCTTAAAAAGAGCATTTGTGATATCCTTAGACTTGCTCCAATAATAAAGTTCTTGTATTTTCTTCTTAATTTTATGTTTTGTCTTCACAATATAGCATGCTGGACAGGAACTACATGTACCTGTGTAGAAGACAATAAAAGTGTTGTAGTGTTTTAAATATATATATATATATATACATATATATATATATATATATATATATATATATATATATACATATATATATATACACACACACACACACACACATACACACACACACACACACACACACACACACACACACACACACACACACACACGCATGTAAACATATATATATATATATATATATATATATATATATATATATATGCATACTTATATATAAATACACACATACATGGATGTGTAACAACAAACACACACTATTTTAAGGATTACTGTGACAATAAACATTTGAAGCATTCTGTACTGGCTTTTCCTGCACTACTGTCATAGAAAGAGTTGGTTGCTGTATTCTTACTGCATGGCAATTCAGTACCATCCCATGATACCAATTAAAAACAGTAATGCAGGCACAGCTGTTATATGAAAAACATTCTCATTAAAAGTTGGACTTAATAACGTCTCCAAAGACTTTGCAATACAAAAAGAAACAAACATTTTTAAACTGGCGTGCATCCTTAGATTTAAAGAGCAAACTCCACCTGTAAATCCTTTTATTTATATGCACTGGTAATAGTTCCTGAAGCATTTCCAGACTGCCACTTATTAATACAACTACATTCTTCTCACACAGTCAGATGAATAATTTTTGTGTACTGCACCGTCTTGCTACAACATGTTCCTAAGCATGAAGTCATCACTGCTGACATGGTAGCAACCTGACAGTCTGGGTGTACATCTCTTCAAATTTCAACCATGGTTAACATCCAGAAAGTACATGCCAAAAGTAAACCTACAAATGGTGCAATATGAATATAACAGATCCATATTTCATCATTACTTTAGTATTCTTCAAAGTCAAAATGATGTTTTTGGAACATACTGCCAAAATGTATACCTTTTATAATTTGTTTACCATGCTATCCAATTATAGTGATAGAGCATTTAGCTGAGATTTACCTTTTTCCTCAAAATATTTTTATTGAATTTTATTAAGCAAAAATGAGAGGACTCTATTACTACGTAAACAATAACAATTATGTGGAGAACAAAAGCAAGTGCATGATGTGAGTTTACTAAATCTCCAAGTGATAGCAAGCTTTGCAAACAAAGATGCAATGCCTGACGCAATGCCTGACATTCATTAAGAGATCTCATTTTAGGAAGGCTTAATGGAAGAAGAAACACTTGTACCCACATCTATATATATATATATGGGTCTACTTCACATGGTCGACAGGCCATATGATCAACACTCATTTGGTCGGCAGTTCATTTGGTCGACAAGCATGTTATGTAGGGGGCTTCACCCCCCCCCCCCTAACTATATATATCAGCTCCAGGGTCGCACAACATTGGGGAGGGGGGCAAATCTGCTTGTCAACCAAATGAACTGTCGACCAAATGAGTGTCGATCATATGGTCTGTCGACCATCTCAGGTAGACCCATATATATATATATATATATATATATATATATATATATATATATATATATATATATATATATATATATATATATATATTTATATGGATCTACTTTACATAACCGACACTGCAAAACACCGACAACACAAACATTGACACCACATAATCGACAAACCATAAACACGAAACCTCACATGCTCGACAAACAAATAACCGACGGTCCACAAACACGAAACCTCATACGCTGCACACACCACAATAACAACAATCAACTAACAAAACACATCCCTGTCCAAAACCACACACACAACACAAGCACACCAAAATCCTCACAAACCCACACTAAACCTCACATACACAACTATCTACAACCCTAACCCAAACCCTTACCCTAAGGTCTGTCACTATCGCACACTCAGCTAACCCAAGACCCTAACCCTAACTCACTTAACCCGCCCCTAACCCAAAAATACTACTACCGCACACTTACCTAACACGGGCCCTAACCCTAACTCACTTAACCCGCCCCTAACCCAAACACTATCACTACCGCACATTTACCTAACCCGCGCCCTAACCCTAACTCACTTAACCCGCCCCTAACCCAAAAAATACTACTACCGCACACTTACCTAACATGGGCCCTAACCCTAACTCACTTAACCCGCCCCTAACCCAAACACTATCACTACCGCACATTTACCTAACCCGCGCCCTAACCCTAACTCACTTAACCCGCCCCTATCCCCACAGACCGTCAATATCCACACTTACCTTACTCGCACCCTAACGTTCGTCACCACCGCATACTTACACAGCCTTTTTCCAAGTCACTATCCTCAGCGTTGGTCTTCCGGATTGTCGATCTTCTGGCACTCGCAAATTCGTTGTCGGTGAAAGCAGCTGTCGGCTATGTAAAGTAGAACCATATATATATATATATATATATATATATATATATATATATGTATAGATATACACATATGTATACACACACACACACACACACACACACACACACACATGTTTGTATAATTATCCAAATTCTTTTGTTGTGATACATTCATGCATTCTTACACTAGATCTTTTAATTGGTTAATAGAAGAATGTCTTAACTGGATAAGTAAATGAGTCAACATACCATTTCAGCCATTACCTGAATCTGATGGCATATAAAATTATGCATATATTGTTAAATTAAGGTATAACAAACTATGGAAATATTAATTGGGACATATATATCAGCGTTCACATTTATGAGTTTAACATAGACTGTGTTTTCTTATACCCATTAATACCACAGAAAACAAAATGAACATCTCGAGATCAATAAATAAGTTAATACCTGTACAATTTTTGGGGAATATATAAAAACATTTAGCACTGACAGATGTATGTCTTAGTCTACTTTCATTTTCTTTGTCTTGAAGGTATATAACTTTCTGTCATTCCTGATAAAAACTGGAAGGGTTTATATGCAGGTTTTCTAACTTATTTATTTCCCAATTGCTGTGGGATATTTCAGAATAAGTGAGGAGAGTCATTAGATCAAAGAGGATTATAACCAGCTGCTATTAAGATTTTTTCTTTTGCAAATGATGCACACTATTTAAAGTGCGTTCATTTAAATGCGATTGTATATAACTTTATAGCTTTGAATGTGATATTATAGCAATAACCCACGCCTGGGTGTGGGTAATGTGGGATTTACCCACGGTTGGCGTGGTTTGGTCCCGAGGGCGAAGACAACCGTGGGTAAATCCCGCATTACCCACACCCAGAAGTGGGTTATTGCTATTATACTATGACATTATTTAAGAAAAAAAATAATTACTTTTCTTAAATAATGGCATTGTATAATGCCTCTTTGCTGCCCTTCCGCAGCTGGCTGGTATCTGCGGCAGTTCTGATGTACTGCGCATGCCTACGCAGTACATCAGAGCTGTGGCCAAAAGCAATGGAGAAAGCAAGATCTCCATTGCTTTTTACTGTTTCACTATGTTAAATGGGTTTAACATAGCGAGACAGCTTTAAAATAAGCAACGGAGATCTCCGTTGCTTATTTTAAAGCTGTCTCGCTATGTTAAACCCATTTAACATAGCGAGACATATTTAAAAAAAGCAACGGAGAAAGCAAGATCTCCGTTGCTTTTTACACACTGTCGCTATGTTAAAGGAGTTTAACAAAGCGAGACAGCTTTAAAAAAAGCAACGGAGATCTCCGTTGCTTTTTTTAAACCCATCTCGCTATGTTAAACTCTTTTAACATAGCGAGACAGTGTTTTAAAAGAGACTTATACTAATGGAAAAAGTCCGGGCGACCGGACCTTTTTCCATTAGTGTAAGTCGATTTACAAAGTGCACGCTGGTCAATCAGCTTGCACGTTTTGGAATATTAATGGGGGGTCATGGTATAAATAGCAACTTACCTTGTATACTATTAAACAATGCTTTTGAGAGTTAGGAAAGAAATAAATTAACCCATTTAACAAATGTTGTCTGAAATACATGGGAATTACCATAGAATTTTAAGGTCTGGAGATGTAGTACATATTTTCACCTTGCAATCAGCACATATATTCTTATTACTTTTCCAACTTCTGGTATTAAAAGTCAGTTTATAACAAAACTTTTTCAATTTTAGTACTTTGTCTGTTGTAGGGTTTGTTGTGAATTTCAGTGTAAGAGAGGGATCTATCCATATGTCTGAATATTTAAAGCTGTGTACTTGAGCTATTTTTATTCTTCTCTGTTCTTTTTTACATGCAGAGAATCTGTCAATATAATTTTTTGAGAAGAACCAAAAAACACTTTTGCAAACTTGGATGGAATGCGAATGGCCTTGTTGTCAATGAGCCAGGTGTACACATCAAGACTTGATTAATGTCTTTCTGCAGCCCCAGTCTCCGTATTTGTGTAGCTCTGTCTGACTCCTTTAATGGTCTTAGACTGGCAACATGCACAGGGATATGCAGTTTAGGTAGTGAATACAGTGTGCTATCAATGAACAGGAAGAAAAGTGTGAGTAATAAAACCAATCCTTGTAGGATACCTACTTGCAATCTATACTCTGAGTAGGAGTTTCTCATTCTTACATTGAAGAACGTTGCCTTAGATATGTTATGACCCACTTGCTTGCTGTCCTCCAGTGCTGCAACTTGTTTAGCCTTCCTAAAATAAGAGGGTTTCAAAGACTGTATACGGAATGACAAATATTGCTGCAATCATTTGGCACTTTTCTGTGTTGTTATAAATAGTAAATATGGCTCTCTGTGTGTTGTAGTCATTTCTAATTCCATGTTGTTTATAGACCAGAAGGTCATATTTTTGAATACTATTCAAGAAATTGCTTATAAAGAATTTTCTGAATTATTTCTGCTGCCTTTGGTTTGTTTTCTACAAACCTTAGATTTGTAACTAGAATCACTAAAATTTATTCAGCTAAGTCAGCAGAGAATAGTTAACTTTTTTGTATCTAAAAAAGTATTACTAATGCCACTACATTTATTTGCTTGTCTTTTTAATGATAAGTGGTTGATTTGAAGAATATGCAGACATGATCTAGGCAATTAGCAACACAGTGTGTAGACAGCATCCATAATGATGTACAAAATTATAGTTACCAAATAGAATCAAAACAAATAACTCTATGCACAAAGGATTAAATGAACACACTATCGACAACACATAATACTTATAGCATATACACAAATGATCTTCACAACTTAAAAAATAAATGGTCCCTTCCAAGGGTTATCAAGGGATATGCACGACAGACTTCTGCTTAGCTTATTGACTATTGCTTATCTTTTACACTTTATTCTTAACACCTATACATTCATGCACTCTTCTTAAATATTCCTTTAGTCTAAACTGAAACCTCATTTAACGTTGTTGACTTACTTATTGATATTCACCTTTGTGGAAGTTAATTTCAATCTATGAATTAAGGCACAGGTAGGGAAGGAATTCTCAGAGTAATACAGACTTATATTGTCTTGTGATGTGACCTCATGTTGTGAATAAAATATGGAGGTGCATGGGATACATGAATTTCAGACAAATGTGGGCCTAAGGAAAGAGGTAGGAAACATTATAATTACATTTCCAACTATCTATATCTTTCTATATTTATGAGTGGGATGTCATAATTAGAAGATTGGCTCCATTCAAGTATGCTTGGCCTGTGTGGAAGAAATCCTAAGTTATGGAGTCTAACACAAGAAATACAGGTTTACTGGAGAATTATAGTGCTATGGTGCATTATCTTCTAGGACTAGGCTATGAAATGAATATCAAAATGTATGAACTATTCAGGAAACACTAGACTTAACAGTAGAGTAATATCTGGGTATTATGGGATCTGCATTATAAATATACGTTTACGTCCTGTCATGAATAAGGCCTGCAGTATGAAAATTTCTTCAAAATCTGAAATATTTAAATCTGTTATAATTGCATAAATGTTTCGTAATATTAAATTGCTAATTATTAAATGCAGTATGTCAGTGATTAGTTGTCAGTCTGAGAATGAATTTCATCACTCACTGTGAAATATATGGATAGGTAAAAATACTGAACAAGATTAGCAAAATTCCACAGCTTCTAAAAGAACATTTTCAACATAACGGATAATAAGACCTCTTTGTTATGCAAAACTACTAACTTGTAAAACTGGAGCTCTCTTTTCTGGATACAAAATGAAAGACAACAATTTGCAGTCTGAACATTTATGCTGAAAATGTGATTCCTGAGTTTTTGCAGCTAAGCACCAATAACTAAATTGTTTTATAATTTGTTTAATGGTAAAGTACAGTCATCCATTGGTAATAAATGATGTGTGGGTGTGTACTCACCCACGATAAAAATGTTGTGGTTTTATTCATAAATGAGGACTATTTATTGCACTTGGGGGCAATTCATCTGAAGTTCTTCATTACACTATGTCAAACTGTTTTTAAATAAATAACTTTGTGAACTTAAAGAAGCATCTTTTGGGAGAGGAATGTTTTACATTTATGACACTTGTTAAAATATTGTAGTGCAGCAGAGTAAAGAAGAACAAAATGTTGTAATGCATTAGAAGTACAGTAATGCAACACAGAAATGCACTGACTGACTCGTAATTAATCAAATCTCTTAAAAGTCAGAATGTGCAACACTGGAAAATAAAGTCAGCAATCCATACAGCTGACCTTAACAAAACCCCCAAAAGTAACCATTATTATAGAAGGTAAACCCTACACACCTCCCACGCTATTGCTGCTCTATTTAAAATTACTATAATGACTGCATTTTATAGGAAAGGGAAGTTTATTATCACTGAAAGCTGTGTTGCTAAACTCAATAGTGTGACATAATAGTGTGGCATAACTGCAGTGGATTTGAAGATACTCAGGCAACATTTCAATCCTAACAAGATGAGGCTCAATAAAACAATAGGCTTAGAGCTGATGTATCAGTTTTTCTTTTTTGTCTGCACAGAGGAGCAATGGTTTGGTATGAAGCTAAACGATCTGGGGTAGCTTCAGCAGACTGCAGAGACTAAGAATTTACCTGTGACATCAGTATGGGTTAGCAAAAAGAGTATTTAAAATATCTTGGACACAAGGACGATAAGGAGAATATAAGGCATGTATTACAAAAATGTGTCACCTCTTAATATACATACAGAACCATATGTAAATACTTGCATTTTAATCATTATGGATTATCACTTTTGTTAGAACAAACCTCCAAAGGACAAAGAAACACAAATAAATTCTAATGACATATAATGGCTATTTGACTGTGCATCCAATCTATTTTGTACCTAACAGTTGAACCAACAGCTTATTTCTTTTTCCTCATCAGATTTGCTTTATGTGAACCCCTTGATCTCTTTAATCATATAACTATTTCAGTTAATGTATTCCTAACTGTAGGCTGTTTCAGTTACTGTACCCTTTCTATTTATTTAATGCTTCATTGTTTTCTCTGAGCTGACTAACTGTGTGGAAGTACTGTTTAAGTAACGCAATATACAGTGTTTTTTTTTTTTTTTTTCAGATTAGAAGTCAAGAGGGGAGTTGTTCTGTTCTGTTTCAAACAGGAAGCCAAGATGTTTGCTATTCTGCTTTGTTGGACTTACTGGAACTACTGAGTAAGTTGTCTTTTATGTATGGCCGGCCGTGGACTTTATGAATACATATATTTAGTTATTAATAACAAAATGTGGTAATGACAACATCTGTTATATCGACACACTTTGGTCAACAGAACAGATGATTGACAGGTATTTGAGATCAAAAATCCTAGGAGCAGGGAATATGCCCTTATCCTGGGGATTGTGCGAGCTCAGAGTTAATATATATATATATATATATATATATATATATATATATATATATATATATATATATATATATATATATATATATATATATATATATATATATATATATATATATATATATATATATATATATATATATATATATATATATATATATATATATCACATTAGCAGGAGGTGGAGGGGGTGCAAGGTAGCTTGCCCCTTATGAAAACAATGTTTTTCGTTGCTTACTCATAAGTTAATCCTTGGAATAGGCACAGAGGGATGTTGATATTTTGCTGTTGACTTTGGAATATCAATATCTTGGCCATTTGATGTTAGGTACTATATTTATATTGTATATAAATAAATATAGCCATTCCTACACAGTAGCTTAATTAAAATAACAAGAAGTTTAATAATACATAACCAATTTTTACACTCAGTTAAGTGGTTTGTCCTTAAGACTTCATCAGAACTAATATATAGCCATGTGATGGTGGTTAAACACAATACTACACAAAACCATATGATTAAATGTACCCAATAACAAAAGAAATCCAATTAATTATGGTAACTTGTTAACTGAAATCCAAAGATTCTCAACATATCTCATAAGTTAATTCATACCTATAAACTTCTTTTATTTAATTCTATAAATATAATGAATGTTTACAAATAAATTAAAAAAGCGACAAGTTGACGTTTGAATTGTCAACCTTTTGCTGTCGATGGAAGCATCATCAACATTTGGGCATTTTGATAATTTTAAGTATATCCATATAAATAAACAGATAGGTGGGTGTGTGGATGTATGTATCTCCCCCCAACTACCATCATCATCAGGAACTTGGTTATGCCACATAAGAACAGCCATATGTTTAGGTGAACCTGGATAAAGTATTTTTATTTTATATACAATGAGCACCAAGAAAGTAATGCCTCCTTTGGCAAAATTAAAATGAATGCCTTCCTCAGTCTGACATACACTAGAGTACTTTGCTCATTAAAGCAGTTTATCTCTCCCTCTCTCTGTCTCTTCCATTCCCTGGGAATAATTGTCTCAGACTTTACTCTTCTTTGGCAATTAGGTCTTACAACTGTAGGATAACCTTCCCAAGTCTACTAATGTTTCTTTTACTTCCCACGTCCAAGGATAATCACAATTCCTTCAATTTGCAAGTGATAATAGTCAGGATACCTTGAGTTTCTTCAGCTCTAGCGGACTCTCTCTCTATCCCTTTGTCAGAACCCTACCTGCTTCTTTCCTCAGCTCTTCCAAGCCTCGGTCTACTCCAACAGATCTAAGTCCCAGTTCTTCCCCTTCTTACTTCTTTCTCTCCTTTTACATGCAGGAGAGCATGTGTTTTCTACATGTGGCATGTGTGTGGAAGCCCACTTCCATAATGCTGACACATCACAGATCTAAATGCCCTGCTGATACCACTAGGGAACATTATCTATAAGAACAAGCCCTCTTACAGGCTTATTTTTAAGCCTTTTAGCTGCTTCCTGAGGGTATGGGAATTTGCCCTTACCCCACCATTGTGCGATGTCAGAATTAGCATATATAATTAATAGGGGGTGTGAGGTGCGGGGGCTTGCCCCTTATAAAAAAATATCATTTTTATCTTTTTTTAGTGATTCAATATTTTTAGATTCGATCTAAAAAGGTCATTCTTTTTGCATTCACTTAATTGACAGTTTGCTCAATGATAACAGATTCATACACACACACACACACACACACACACACACACACACACACACACACACACACACACGTGAATGTGTGTGTGAATTATCTATGTATCTGCTTCTCTATCCGGAGAGAGAGAGAGAGAGAGAGAAAGAAAGCTGATTTGGAGCACAGCCAACTCCAAGAAATGAGTCTTCACGGAAAGATGCTTGAAACATGATCCAATTTTATGACTTTGTTAAAGGAGCACACTTGTCTAACATGATTTCAGTATGGCATTAATCTTGGTCCCACCACAAAATGCTGCAGAGTAACGTGACTGCAGCTGCTACACAAAAGGGATCCAGTGTAAAAGATGAGTGATCTGAGGTACAACAAATGGCCACAGCAGAGTCACCCACCTGCAGATGAGGCAGATTGCTATTCTGTTGCAGCAGCAAAGGCTGTTTGCTTAACTTTTTCTTTTTGCGGCTGGAAGAAGGACCAACAGTGGGAGTGATAATCTGTTTCATGGTCAAGCCAAAAATGGTGCCTCTAACCTGGGGAAAACAAGTAGCAATGCCAGTAAAACTACCAGTCCACAAAACTTACTTTTTTGTCAGAAAATAAAACACACTAAAAAGCACTTTCAAACACTGCGGCAACCCCAACCTTAAAATAAACACAATTTCTCCTCAGAAAATAGTTTATCAATTAGCTAATACTATCAGCAACAAATGCTTTGTTAAAAAGTACCTTACAGTCTTGAGGCAGTCTGTTAAAACACAACACTCCTAGCTTTAAAATAACTTTCCTGAAGAGGAAAATAATAAAACATCAGCAAAAACTAAGAAAATAGACTTCTACAAAGGGAACTTAACTGCCCAGCTAAGGAAAACCCAAGCCAACTGTGAAATCGCAAATGCTTCACAGGAGCATACTCTTCAGCGGCAGGAAAGCTCTTAAGGGCTTCACTCCCAAACTTGTCTTTTAGACAACTCAGCTCATGCTGTTTGACAGTTTGGGTGCATGGAAGGTGTCCTGAAGCTTTGAGAGCAGGCCGGCTATTATATACATGTCATGATATAACCCATATAGCTAAGGCTACTGCAACACTGATCAATATGAAGAACATCAAGAGTTAGTGATGGAAAAAAAAATGTCTGTATGTGGAAATATAGCTGAAAGGAAATGTATCTAACAGTTTACCTGCATTTGCTTTTTAGTAATATAAACTTAAATCGCAGTCTTAATGTGTTCATGTTTCTGTTAGTCCTTTGCAGACATTCAAATCTTATGTATTGGCTGTATCAGTCATGTTTATATATGACTAGATGATTGTATATCCTTGTATATCTCCACAACATATATACTACTTGTCTAACTCATGTTTACAGCCATTAACACTTTCAAAATCAGTGGAATATCATATCATACATTTTTGTATGTAATTCATTGTACTGAAACATACCTCTATGTAGGTTTATAGGTAAGTACTAGTCTAGCTGCCCTTGCAGGCCATTTTAAGTCTAGCCAATTTCCCTTTTGTGCTCAAAATAAGCTATTCCATTTGGTTATAGATTGGCCTTACCTATCCCATGGTTGATAATTACATATTACCCCAATAAGAATAACTAGGATCATACCATAGATAATTTGAGGGGACCCGTGCAGGATTTAGGAGCTAACTCTGTCCATTAGTAGTACAGGAGGCAATCCCTGGGTAAACTTTCTGTTTCCCATCCATAGATCTAGGTGGCACTTGAAAATGGACAGGGATGAACTTTGTTTTATGTGGATGGGGAGTCTGATTCACAGCAGCGGTATCCCCTATGAAATATACCTCCCCCCCCCCCAAACCATTCTGTTGATGTTGCAGAAGAGGTTTAGATCCCCAGACAGAATATTTCTGATGTCATTTGTCTTGATGATGTGCAGTAAATCCATCAATACTAGGTCAGAGGATGCTTTCTATGCCAGATGTAGGTATCTCTGTGGGCTTGAGTTGTTGCATTTGCCTAGACAGATACACGTCAAAGAGGGCATTATATTCAATGACGGGCCTAATGAGAGCTGGGGAGATGAAAATTTGCAAATTTGATAAGGGGATGATGCATAATTTCACATTCTGGAGGGGTAAGGATATGATGATGGAAAAGAAATGTTAAACAAGTTACTAATGACTGTCACTGGGCATGCTTTTTGCTTGATTTTTTCAACAGAACGCCAAGTCCAATGAAGCTATGTTTGTTATTTTTTTTATATTAGAATCATATACTCATATTTATTTGAATTATACTTTGCAGTGTTGTTAATAATTTTCTTTATCTCTTGTAGTATTAATGATGTACCAAGATCATACCACAGCTGACACTGTGTAGATATTGCACATAAGAAGTCAGCTGTCTCCATTTGACTGTTTCCTTTATTTTTATTGTAGAGGGCATGCATTCTTATACATATAATCATTTTTGCACAGACTTATCTGTCAGTGTTCTGTTTTTGTGGCCTGTCTTGTGACTGAAAATTGTTCCTTGAACCAGATCATGTACGTACTAAGCACACAAAATAAAAGGATGTTATAAATTTGGTTAAGTTAGCATTTCATTGAGATAGGAGTCATCAATTATGTTGAGTCAATTCCCATTTTATTGAAAATTATATATTTAAGAGTGAGATCACATAGCAGTTATATAATGAAGTGTCTCTTTATACTCACTGGTGTGTGATCTTGCAGTTAGTATAGTTAGAGATGGGATTTAGGGGGAAATCCCGCCCCAGTGGGGGTCTAGGGGGATTGTTCAATGCAGAAAGGGATGAGACATAATGTTACACATTGGAGATATAAGGGTATGAAGAAAGAGTAGGAGTGTTAAGCACGTTATTACCCATTGTCATTGAGCAGAAAAACAGATGAATGTACTGTCTGACCACTCACTAATCAAACAGCAATAAAATAAAACTAAAAAAAAAACAATGTTTTTAGTTGTTTTTTAATACTTTGGTACTTTGTGTTCAGTGAGCTAGGATCACACTGAATGGAGTTAAGATGATGACAGCGTATTCTGGTAATAATAGACATCCAGCAATAAATACTTGAATGACAGACCAAGTGACGTGGCTTACTTGATTGTGATCTTATCTTTCATTTGAGATACAAGCAGTGACCAATCAGCAAGCCTTCACCTAGTTATTTTCATTTATTCATGTAATACCTTACTCAGTCACTAATGGGTGCTATTCCCTATGATACAAATGTTCAAGGGCAACAGTGCTTAGACTGCTTGACCAGTGAGTCTTTCTAGGAAGTAACACAGTGAAAAGTGAAGCCATCATCCTCGGTAAGAAAACAAGGGAAGCTGTTGTTTGGGCTTTGAAATCAGAGTACTGTCTTTAAATAAGAGGTATAACAGATTGTGAGACACTCCAAATAACTGGCTTGCAGTTTATTCAACAGAGTTTCAAATGCTCATACTAACTATTGAGTCCACATCAAAATTCATCAACTCAGCACTGCACTAAGCAGGAAGTAGAACTGATGGCAATTCTGCTTACCAAGTGTTAAATGTCTGCAGCAAACAGAACATCAGCAAATAGCATCATTTTTATTATCTTAAAACCAGAACAGCTCTGCCCTTAGGAAGCCTAAGAATCAATCCAGCCCTGCTGCAGAACATGAAAAAGATGGAGGTGGGTGGGGAAGCAAGACAGGTAACACTTCCTTATTAAATAAAAAGAGGGACACCATGATGTCAAAGGCAAATTCTTCATTTGTCCATCCTTAATCCAGCCCTGAATGGATTAGACTATGAATGGATCCTCCAAACATTGGGCTGAAGGCAAGGAGAGATGGACAATTCTTTTTGGGTCTGTAAGGTCAACAGTGGAGATATAAATGGGTGGATCTGAGGAATACGTACATTTGTAGGGGACATTTAGAGACACCATCAGAAGTAGATCATTTGATCAAACTACCTAGATACAGCAAGTTTTACTTCATGGTGAAAGTTGCCAGTGTATGACAAAGGCTACCATAGTGAGTGGTGCTGTGTGTCTCAGCTGATGTATTCAAGAAAGAGCATGGATGAAGGAGCTGCCTTGTAACACCTGCAAGCTATGGCCGAACAGCCAACATGTTATCTCTCACTGCCAAGAGACGTTTATGTATACATACAATATAATGCACGGAATATAGTCAGCTTTCAAAAGAATAAATAAAATTATGATCTGTTGTCATGCTGCAAGAATGTGCCAAATGAACCAAGCAATACCTAACTAAAATGTAGTCTAAAGTATTAGTTTCTTATGTAGTGGTGGTGGTGGTGCTGCGGTAGCATTGTCGCCTCACAGTAAGATGCTGTCTGGTTCGATTCTCAGCTAGAGCGTCTTCTGCGTGGAGACATGCGTTAATGGGCGTACCTTCGTTGAAGGTTGTGCATCAGGGCTGGTAACTCCGCACGTAAAAACACAACTACCAATCATTAGCGGACCGGAGTTCCGCTGTGGCGACCCCTAAACGGGAAAAGCCGAAAGACACAAAATACAATTAATGTAAGCTACAGCATTCACAGTTTTACATAACCATATCATTCAAATGGCAGTGTTGCACAAGAGCAGTTTTAAGGGTACTAAATGTGGCTTTACTGGATGGAAGGCTGTGTAGCCCCTTTTCAGTAGATGACACTATATTTCCAGAAGAGTGGTACAGTCACTGAACATGAACTCTGCCGAGATAGAATGCTCAGGCTGTAAGGTAAATAACCCAACAGATAATAAAGGTAATGGAGAAACAGTGAACTATGGTGTCAGTAAAAGCAACTCTTGAACATGCTTTCTAGGCTTATAACAGTTTCATTCCTGTTTTTAGAACTGCTTTTCACTAAATATCTTTACAACCCATTTTAATGAGATCTCTGTTACTGTTCTTTAAATAAACCTGTCCATCTGCATTACTTACAGGGAAGCAAGGACTGATATTGTTAAATAAATCAAAGACGATTTTTTTGTCCCCATTAGTGCTCTATCTGCCTGACAACTGCAGTCCCTCTCATTAAACTATTACAAAGGTTTACCTGTTGATAAGGTACTGCAGACAACCTGAGGATATAAACCTAATTCTGTCTATGTCTGGGAACTACAGAGCTGTTCTTCTGTGGTACCCTTCCTTGATGCTTCAACAAGGAATGTTTTCCATATTCTCTCCAGCTTGTTTATAGATGCAGATGCAAAGTGCTGATGCTGGGCAACGCATGGCACCTGCCACTACACACTGAACCCACACAGTGCCTGGTAAGAGGGGTATACTGTTCTGATGGCAAATTACTGTTGCATTATTGTGTCTGACAAGCATTGTGCAATAAAAACACAATCTATTAATCCACATGAAATATGGAAACACCCCACAGTCACCTCTATGCCCCTTCTGTCAGCTATGGCAGCATCAAGAACCAAGTCTTAAACCCAAGTCCTCTGAGGCAAAGTTGCGTGTTTACCTCTCTGTCTCTGCCACTGTCTCAGCATAATCAAGACTGCAATAACAGAGATCTGTTAGATAATATCACATACATGCTTGTGTTAAAAATTTATATGGATATTTTATTACTAAAACACTTTATCAGGTCATCAAATGCATTACACATTTCATTACACCATATTGCATAGTTCTGATGGTAGACTAAAACAATGGTTGGCCAAGTCTACATAAGGCTACAGTGCATTTCAGTTGCCCCTCTAGTACCTTCTCATGGGTCTGTATTACATCATCGAACCGTAACAAGTTCGAACGATGTAATATTGAACCTGAAAAAATAGTGAAGATATGGTGCATCGATTTTTTTCCCAGGGAAAAAAATCAGTAAGCTGTTTTTGGGGATTTGATATTTCCTCCACTATGGTACGATCTCGGAGTTGGTATATTTAAGTAGAGGGTGTGTGGGGGGCAAAGCCCCCCACTTTAGGTTAAGTTTCAGGTTGCAGGTTTTTTTTTTTTTTTTCCCTGGGAAAAAAAAATTGCTGTTCTTTGTGTTCGCTATTTTAGTTTTTCGGATATTATGGTTCGATATTACATCGTTCGAATTTTTTGAAGTTCGACGATGTAATATAGACCCCCTTCTCATAGCCTATCACCCATCCCAGGCCTTCTTAGATGACTCTCTAGTCCTTCAATCCACTAAACTACTCGAGTGATTTGCTCACTTTATCCGCTACTCTTTCCAAAAGAAAGTGCTCTCTAATGTTTAGGCTGAAATATGTACTTTTAAAATGGTACACATGCCCTCTCGTCTGTCTTACCTTTTGAGCTGAATGTCATCTCTTTTGTCATCTAAGTGCCTTTTGCACCAATATTGTCTCCATTTTCTCACCTGTTCTCAGCTGGGAATAGATTTAGCTCTCATAATCTTTCCTCACCTCTAACCCCATGTCCTCTATAACATTTATTACCCTTACAGTTTTTCTTTGTACTTTCTCAAAAAGTTTGATATCATTATCAATGTATTGATACCAAAACTAAATATTAAAATTTTAGATTTGGAGTTCTACAGAATGGTAATATAGTTTTTTGTGTTTATTGGAGCCTACTTCTTCTTAAAGATACCTAGCATCTTAATGGTGACGGCCAGACCTGTCTCAGTTAGTACCTGCTTGGTCATATCTGTTGTTACTCCAACTCCAACATCAAGGTCTTTTTTTTCTGATGTGTCCTTTTCAAGTTCCTTACTTCTAGCTGGTTTTCCAGCTGGGATTAGTGCACGCAAGTAAAGTATTTTGAACTTATCTAATCTTAAATGACACTTTTCATACCCTCTACTATTCTCCTGAGTTCACTTTGAAGGTTTGCTTCCTCACCCTCCACTGTCCCTTCTAATTTTGTATCACCTGCAAATATGTTGCTCCTTTTCTAAAAACCCAATGTGATGACTTAAGCACAACTGACTAAAGTTTTATTTTACTCATTCATTTATTTACCAGGTTAATTGATGAACCCCCAAGGCCATTTTTAGATATAATCTGAGTCCCAGGAAGAGTAAAACATTGTATAATGAATAAGAAATCAAAGATAACAGCTTGAAGTATAGATGCTATGCAATACAAAATAGTCCAATACAATGTGGCAAAGCTTACCAATTATCTACCATGAAATTCAGTATTGCAGTTACCCTACTAAGTACATTTTCCTTTTTATTAGTGTTCCTCTAACTACTAAATCTTTGATTCCTACCATTCAACCATTCATTTTCCCATTTAGTCAACTTCTCTCTTACTACAAGTATCTTAATTTTGTCTGTTTGCCTACTGGTCTTCTGTGACAGACTAAGAGAGTTTATAGAGATCAAGCTACATAATGGTGAAAAGGTTTCATTTGTTAAGTTCAAGTATAATAAAGACAGCTCCCTTCTTCTTAGACCATTTCTAACAGTTGTTTATATGCTCCTCTTTCTCTGTCCTCAGGCTAATTTTTCACTGTAGTTATGCCAGTCTTCCATTTTGGTCTTAAGAAGTTCCCCTTTACTTATCAGATAAACCAAAGGGTAAAAAGGTCACACAGACAAAGCATGCATTAAAAATTGCAAGAAAAACTCAGCCAAGCTACAGTCTTCACTATGTAATACCTTAAACCTCCTGTAGTGGAGGCTCATGGAATATGCGCAAATGACCGCATAAGGACAGAACAGTGTTTCAGTTACATGGGATCTGAATGCGTATGACGTTTTGAAGTATTTATGGGTGCATTCACTGCTATGTCCCTAAGGAGTCATTTGCACATATCCTATAGGCCTTCACTATAGGAAGTTGTGGGAATTGTACAGTGAAAAATCTAGCATGGCTGTGTCTTTCATGCAGTCGTTACTTAACATAGCTGCTGTCCTCTCTGTCCTTAGGGTAACTGTCCCATGCACATATGCCAATGTTCAATTTTGGTGTTAAGAAGTTCCCCTTTATTTAACATAGCTGCCTTCTTTGCACTTTGGGTTTGTTGGTTTTGTATGTTGTCACCCTCACTTATGCTGCCTCAGACATTTGCATGGCCACTGCTGGACAGGTAAAGCTTTACTTCTTGGTCTCGAGACCCATATCCTTACTCAGTACAATGTTTAGTATATTACCCTTCCCTGTGCCTTCCTGTACTGGCCAAATAGCTCAATCTTGGCTTATTGTCTCCAGTGTCTATTTATGTCCACACTCTGGAAAAGGAAATTCACCAGTTTGTTTCTGGGAGATTAGCATCTGTCATCAGTACAGCTTTTTTTTATGCCCTAAGACCTTATTCATTCATTTACCTCTTTATTATCATCTCGGTCAGAATGTGCTGGGTAATGAAGTGTTTCTATCACCTGCTGTCACCATTTTTCCATCTAGTCTGATTTAAAGGCTGCTCTCTTCTTCATGCCATTCCTCTTTTATAAAGTACCCCACAGTTTATGGTTTGCCTAATGTAGACTGCTACCTCTGCTCCTGTCTTGTCATTTATATTTTGCCTATACAATTGATATCTTAGGACCTCTCTATCCTAGTCCCTGCTTCACTGCCCAGGTATATGACACATTTACTATGTCTGCCGTCCCACCAGATATCAGTGAATGATGGTCCCCGTATTTTTTATCAAAACTCTTGACATACTCACCATGGGTATTCCTTCCTTTCTGTCATTCTTGTCTGCCCTTTTTGTTCCTTTTTTTAGTCTGTTTATTTTTTAGCTTCTGAGACCCGTGGTGGTGGTGCTGCAGTAGCGTTGTCGCTTCACAGTAAGATGCTGTCCGGTTCGATTCTCAGCTAGCGCGTCTTCTGTGTGGAGATATGCGTGAATGGGTGTACCTTCGTTGAAGGTTGTGCGTCAGGGCTGGTAACTCGGCATGTAAAAATCAACTACCAATCATTAGCGGACCGGAGTTCTGCTGTGGTGACCCCTAACCGGGAAAAGCCAAAAGACACAAACAAACAAACATTTTTTAGCTTCTGAGTTACAGTCTATTTTTTACCTGTATTTTCTAATCTTGCCTTTTGAATCTTATACATTCTTCACTGTAGAGCTTTTGTTTACTTCTTTTTTCCTGATGCTATTCATGTATCCTATTTTCAGTTTGACTCCCCCCCCCCCCTCCACACTTTTTTACTAGAGTTTAATGGCATACTCAACCTGCTGCATCTCTGCACTCTGGATTTCACTAAGACTGCCTGATGTGGATAGAGATGAGACCTCTAAGTAGCACAAAAAGGTTCCGTGTTTGCCTTACTTTCTTACTTACTTCCAGTAATTTACTAGTTCAATCTCTTGAGTCACGCTAGGTATTTCTGACACTTATTCTTCCTTTTTGTTCTTGCATTTGACAACTGTTGCACCTCTGTAAAACCCACTGCACACTCTGCCTCTTCATGTTCTGGCCATCTCTGGTGACCTTCCTGGTGTCTCTTCTGTAGTCCCACCTGCCAAGTCATTGTTGTCTTCATGTACTGTGACAAGTGTGTACCTGATTTCACACATGAGAACTTTCTCACTTTCTGGTTTGCCATTTCTAATATCACTCCCAGGACAGATCTTACTGCCACTTGTCTATGTCATGTTGACTTGCCTGCCCACTTGTTATTCCTTCTAAACAAATCTACAGGACCCCCCCCACCCCCTACAAATCATAACTGCTGCACTCCTTACTAGACTGAATGTCACCTATCCTTCCTACCTCTCCTGAGCTGTTCCTCCTGTCTGTACCACTTTTCTGCACAGCTCCGCTAGCCTCTTTCATTTAATACGCAGGCGACTCTACTCTTAACTGTGCTGCACCATCCCTAGATCAGCTTGTCATCATTACACGACAGTCCTTCTTGTCTGTCGAAGCATGGCTATCTGACTCCCAGCTGATTCTGAACCCTTCCAAAACTAAGCTGATGCTCTTTTACCTCAGCAGACCATGAGACTCCCCTACCCAATTCCAAATCCATTCCTCAAACAACACCATAATAACAGCCATAACTCAAACTAAATTATTAGGCGTTCTAACAGACAACAATTTGAATTTTGATATCCACCTATCCCAGTCCATCAAGAAGATGCATATGAAACTTGGCTCATTACATAGAATCCTTTCCCTGACTAATAAATCAAGACAAGCAATAGCCAGAACTCATCTCCTCCCCACCCTATTATATGCCTCTCCTATCTTCACTAATACTAGTAAAAGTAACCTAAATAAGCTTGAAACCTGCAAAAATATAACAAAATAGCCAAATTCAACACTAACTCTCCATATAGGTCTCACCACTACCCCGCATTACATCAACTAAACTAGCTTGAACTATCCCATTATTTAACTCACCCTCACACTCAGGCTGGTACATCAACCTGAAAAAAAAAACATGCTCTTCAAACAATGATATTACCTTATATTAACACTCATACACTTTCATCCTGTAACAAATCCTTATTGCAAGTCTCCAAATCCAATAACAAAGCTGGGGAATATTTTTCCTCCAACTGCATCTCCAAAATATGGAATTCTCCCCCCCCCCCCCCGAACATAATAACTACTACCGATCCAATCCACTTCAAAAGCCAGCTAAGAGACTTCCTCAGCAACAATTGGCTCTGCCCATGTACTGAACTGGATAAACCTCTTCATACTTGAATTAGCATTCTATGTCCACTATAAACAACCCATTTATTTATTAATTTCCTCCATCTCCTCTTCTGTAACAAAATTTCCTCAAACTTCTTCTCATGTAATTACCTTACATTTCACCCCTGCCTCTCTCCTATTCTTCTTCCTTCTTTTTCTACCCTCCTCTCTACCCCCTGCTCCCCCTTCATTTTACTTCATCCATGCTGTACATAACTTTCACATTGCTAAATTATTGTAGTGTACTTATTTGCCCTAATCAAGACTGACCTTATTTGCTAATCATTGTAATTTAACTTAATCAGTGAATCCTACTTTTACTTCAACAATTACTCTATGCCACCTAATATACTTTATTAAGTATATAATTCTTGCAATGTATATAACTTGTGTTTTTCTTGAAACATTGCATTATTGTCTCCGGAGCTTTTCTCCCCAGGCCTCTTCTGAAAATGGACTTTTCACCCAGTCGGACTATGTTGTTGTGTCTATCAGCTTTTCCTGGTTAGGGATCGCCACAGCGGAACTCCTGTGCGCTGATGATTGGCAGTAGATTTTTACGTGCCGAGTTGCCGGCCCTGACGCACAACCTTCAACAAAGGTACGCCCATTCACGCATGTCTCCACACAAAAGACGCTCTAGCTGAGAATCGAACAGGACAAAGTCTTACTGTGAGACGACAACGCTACCACAGTCGGACTATCCCAGTAACAAATGTTAAATAAAATAAATTTTGCATTTCTGTCTTTTTCCACTTGTGCTCATCCACTTTGATATTCCTGATCCTATATTACAACCTCCTGCATCACATCTTTGGTCCCCAGATCTTTCTTTTTCTTTCTTTCTTTATTGTTCTCTACAACCCATGCCTCCTTCTTCTCTTCCTTGCTTCCACCCTCCTCTGTTGCTCTTGTGTGCGTTTCTTTCTTTCTACGTTCACATGTGCCTAACTCCTGGCCTGTTCTTTTTATGGCTTCTACTCCTTTACCATCTACTTTGTGCTGTTTCTCTCTAGTCACAACCCCTTTCATTTTTACTGTTTTTGAGGCCTCCTTCCTCTGTTGCATTGTGTTTCTTCTGCCTAATGTCATTTTTCACCATCCTGTCTGTCTGTACTACATCTACCCAACCCTGTTATCTCCCTTCCTGTTTGACTGTAATTAATCCCCATTTCCCTTTAGGCTCTATACTCTCCTCTACCTCACAGGTCTTTAAGCAATATTGCCGTATCACACCTAGAATACCTAACTCATCTTAGCCACTTTTCTTTGCTCCATCACATTTTTTCTCGATTCTTATATGTATACCCTCCTTGTGTTAATCACTTGCCACACTTGTACTTTTGTGACTGTCTGGACGTCTCACCTTACCCTTTTTTTGAATAATGAAGCATTCTGAGTCATCTCCTGCAGTGGTAATTGCTATCTATGTTCCCTAGCTGCAGAATTAACACGCAGAAACCCATCTACTCTTACTGTTTTCCTAATGCGCACATGTCAGGAATGAAGATGATGTGCACACTGCATATTTGCATTTCCTCCTGATACGCATTAACTGCCTCCTAGGAACATACCTTTTCTGCAAAATGATTGCAGTGCATTCTTGTAAGTATTCAAAAGAAAATGTAATTCCAGTAACGTGTTTACACAACGACTTCTCTAAGTTCTACCCGTCTGTCTCTCTCAGACTGTTTTGAATATATTTCACTTCTACAATTGGTGACTTAAGTATGAGTATAATGTATTTGTCATTTACATTAAAAACTAAAATACTCGAATGCACTTTTTCCTTCTCTCTTTCCATATATTCAGCTTTTCTTGTCTCTTTCCATCTGCATCACATTTGCTATATGTGGCTAAAATGCGGATTGTTGCATTTCCAAGTTTCCTATTTTCCATATGAAAGAAAGATGCTGCTCTGACAATATCATGCTTACAAAAGTATTTAAATGTAATACACAACATTTCCATAAACATGAAAATTAAAAAGTGGATACACATTTCAGTTTTAAAAAAGAAAACCATTCTGTGTCTCTCTTAGTTTTCAAAACAATAAAAACACATTAAGTGTGTGTCATCATAACTTCTGTAATGATTTCATCTGCCCCTGCCTCAAACCCACATTAGCTTGGAAACTGTCCATTGAAAGTGACACGGTTATAACTTTGTAGAGTCTATAATAAGCATTTAACAGCTGAACGTCAGTACTGGCTATGTGGTAAGTTAATTTATTAAAGCTGAAGTTACCTCATAAAGAAAATGTAGAAACACACTTTTTTAAAATGTTATTTCTTTCTAAGCAATCCAAGTATTGTCCTGAATATTCGTCATTATCACGGTGATTTAACTTGAAAGAAAAAGCAGAAGGAATTTACCTCATGCTTTAGTAATCATTACATCATTTTGCTCACAGATGCACATGATATCTGACGTCTCATATATAAGGAATTATACGAATGCTACTGCTGTTTTTTTTTTGCTCACAGAAGAGAACAAAATAAGATGGTAACACACTGTACTGTAAGTATTCTATTTATATTGAGCAATACTGCTTTGATTTTGAGATATAACACTCATTTTCTCAGGTCTAAACAGAGAATTGCATCATTTCCCCTCTTGTTCTGTTTAATGAAGACTATGCAAAAGGCAAGAACTAACAGTAGCAGCAGCTAGTTGGGTTGTAGATACAATAAGTCAAATATGCCACTTTACTGCAAAACAAGACTTCTTATAGCTCACGCCAAAGGCATGTGTCAATAGCAGCCCACTCACCCTTCATTACCGCAAAGTGCATCATTCAGATGTCCATCTTTTTCCCATGGTCAGGACTACAGCCACTATGCCTACGCACTACGGCACAATACTGTGTTTGTATGATGTTTAAAAAACAGTTGCTCATTTGCCCATAACAGATTGACAAGTGCATGCCAGTTGGTGCTTGTTTCTAAATCTAGCCTCTGGGTGAGACGATTTGCAACAGTGTGCAGCAAACAACAGATCATACTTTTATGTCATTACTGTGATAAGGGGAATCAGTCTCGGAGGACCCTACATTTATTACAGGCACAAAGGATCGCACTTCAAAAATTAACAATGGAAGATTATATGACTGTGCTTCTGGCGCACTGAGAATAGAGATTTTGAAGTTATTTTCCCCATTTCACATTAACAATACACTTGAACACTTATGATAGCTAGTAGCTGTTGCAAAACAAGCAAGAGTTTGTAGTTGGAATATATTACTAAACTAGTGTAATTGGCTTCATTTGGTACTACTGTTATAATTGTGTTGTGAAAGAATGCCATTTTAACAGAATGTTACTTCATTCCAGTCTGTTGACATCTATCAAGGAGAAGAAAGTGATAGCAGGAGCTGCAGTACTATTTATTTATTTTTTTCTGATAACTGGCAAGTCCACACCAGTGACTGTTAGTACACATAACACATCACAACAACACCGCAAGTTAGCATATGCATAAGATACTAATTAGCAGGTATAATGCATGTGCAGTGTTACATAACTCAAATGGTATCATACATAAGCTGCAGTTTCTGGAAAATATACAGGGAAGAAGGCAAGATATTATAAACTATACTGTCCAATAAGTTCAACCAAGTAGTGCATGGCCATGGGCTGAAAGGCAGTGAACAAATCACAGTTTTTTAAACAGAAGAAAAACAAAAGCTCTACAATGGCATAATATGGAAACCAGATAATCTGCATGCAATTACTGGTATAGTTTTCATTAATGGCTAGCTGGAGGTAAAAAGAAAGGAAAGACGAGTATTTCACAGTCTGGTGGCAAACATCAAACAGCCTTTTTAAGTTTATTGAAGCATATGATGGAATAGTTCATATTATTTATTCCGTTAAAGATCCCAGAAGTTTAATTAGGGAATTATTTCAAATATGCCTGCAGCACTGAAAGTCACATATCAACACAAAGAGTAAAACAACAAAATGCATTTCTTTCTGTTGGGCATAAAGCACCTCCCTACATTTCCATGCAGTGGGTGCTGTTCTTGCATCCCCAATTGTATAATTCTGTTTCTAGAATCTGTACAGATTAAGGAAAATTAAATCTCTTCCTGTAGAAACCTTGCTTGACAAAACACACACTCAAATACTAGAGATGGATTTTTTTGTTTGTGTGGGTGTCATATAATTAGGTGCCAAAGAATTTGTCTTTTACTAAAATTTTACATTTGTTTGCCAGATAGATAGAAAGTGAGGATAGAAAAAAATAAGTTTACAATAAAGAAAGCACAACATTTTCCTCACAGTTTAGAAGATGCAGTTACACTTGTTGCCATTTTAGAACGGCGGACATTTTCATTATGCAGTTCAGGACTAGGAGAATAGGCCTACCTGATTAGTAGGCAGTAATAATGTATTGCAAATGAGTTACTGCGAGGTACTGGGATTTAAAGGGAATATGGGAAAGATACTGATCCTACGACAGAGCCTTGTAACACTCAATTACCATGGTTATAGAGAAGAACTATATCAGTGTCAAATTTAGAAATGGCTATTGCTGCATTAGGTAGCTATGAAACCAGTGCAGGGGCTGTGAATATGTATGTACCTAGAACAGCAGGACCGTTCATATGTTAATACTAGGTTATCAGTCTGCAGACTATTACAAGCCAATCCACTAACCACAGGTCAGAACCAAACCATGTACGTTGTACCTGTGAATTTAAGAAGCTAACCAGTATGAAAACCCTAAGTAGTAAATATTAATTCATAAGGATCTTCTGCAGAAGGAACTTCTGCAGATAAAGGAAGGGTTTTAGTGATAATGAACACGGATTATTATCTGAATGAGGGTAAGGGACAGTTGTCCAACCCCAAACATTACATGTCTATGCCTCTGGACCCTACACTGAACTTTAAAAAGGAGATTGATGCCTTCTTAGGCTAGGCGGTTGAAGAAGGCATCATTACTGACACAGTCAGGAAACATCTTATGGTAGTAGATCCACAAAAACAAATTTTGTACCTTTTACCTAAGATTCACAAATCTCTCACCCATTCTCCAGGTAGACCAATAGTGTCTGGGATTGGCTCTTTGACGGAACCATTGTCGGCATTTTTGATAAAATATTTCAAACCTTTGTTATCTGTAGTTAGGGCCAGAATACAAGACACTACACAGTTTCTTAAAATCATCTTCGACACACAGTTGGAACCTGATTGGTTGATGTGCACGCTTAATGTAAAGGCCCTATATACAAACATTCCTCATTGGGCAGGTCTCCAAGCGTTGCAATTTTGGATGGAACAGACCAGTTTATATCCGGCTAGTTTTAACTCATTACTTTTGTGTATGACAGAGCATGTACTAACCAAAAATGTTTTTTACTTTCAGGGTGAGTGTTATTGGCAATTACAAGGGACAGCCATGGGTGCATCGTTTGCACCTATATATGCAGATCTATTTATGGCTTTTTTTTTGAAGAGCAACTTATTTATGATTCTTCACATAATTTATATTTGGAGGAAATAGATATATGGCGCAGATATCTGGATGATTGTTGGATGGTGTGGAGGGCTGATGCTGAATATTTGGAGGAGTTTTTACAATATCTTAATGAAAACAAGTGGGGTATTGAGTTTACTGTTAATACCCACAAGGATGTCATCAATTTTTTGGGTGTTACTGTATATCGTAATGTGGATAATACTTTGAGTACCAAAGTATTCTCTAAATACCCTCAGTATAACAGTTTACTCCATGCCTCCAGTCTGTATCCCCAACACACCATCCGTAATATTCCTAAATCCCAGTTTCTGCGCATTAAGAGAAATAGCTCTTCGGTGGAGAACTTTGAGATATCCAAAGTGGATTTGTGTCAGAGGTTCAGAAATAGGGGGTATCGGAACATTGATATCTTATTGGCCAGTAATTGGGCTAGTGGCTAGGACAGGGACTCATTGTTGGAATATCGACACACTGCCAACACCCAGACCAGGGACACAGCCAGGTTTGTTACTACATATTGGCATAATAGCAATATTGTCAGAAATGTTATTGATACACATTGGACCATTTTATTGGCTAACCATGAGCTTTGAGCTCATTTAGGCAATAGGTGTCAGTTCACTTTTAGAAGAGGCAAAACTTTGGGATCCCATCTATCACATTTCAAACATACTGAGAGTGGTGGTGCTGTTTATAAACAACTGACGGTGTCAGATGACCGACTGTTAGGTACCTTTCCATGTGGACATTGCAGTTCTTGCCAATTTGTCAGTAAACTTAAACAGTTTACTAGTAAAAATACCAGTAGGTTTGATGACCTAAATTTTTTTGGCAACTGCAGCACCAGTTGGATTGTTTATTTAGCCACGTGCAAATGTTCGGCATTTTATGCTGGCCAGACCTCCAGAACATTGAGGATACGTATGTCTGAACATAGAAGTGACATAAGGAATAGACGGGAAACTAATGCACTTTATCGCCATACTGTTAAACATGCTGATGCTGAATTTCACTTTATGATCATAGACAGAGTTATTGGGGATCACAGTAACCGACAGGGTTGACATACTGTTCTCAATAGAAAGGAGACATATTGGATCATTAATTTGGGGGGTTTGTTTCCCTCTGGACTTAATGATCATTTATAAAGTCACAGCAAGCATATTCTTATATTATATTTTTATATTGTATTTTTTACATTGTGTTTTTTATTTGGTGTTTGTATTATATTTATTTGGATGTTCTGTATGGGTGTCACCAACTGTATGTAAGTATATATATTTGGATTTATTTTTACACTTAGTGGGTTTCTTGCCCATTTATTATGGGCTGGACTATGTTTGTCACGTTTTTTTGGGGGGAGAATATTTAAGCATGTTAAGTTATGTTGTTTGTGTATTTATGATTCACTGAAGAAGGCTGGTAAGCCGAAACCGGTCTGAGGAATAAATATACTTCTATTTGCATTAGACTGATTGCCTTTTATACCTATATGCTGGTCATTGGTTCCTTTATCCATCTGGGCCACTGCTACAAATACTGTAAGGCTGTCTTTGAGGTGACTCACACACCCCTAGTTTTCCTCTTGAAAAGAGGACTATTTAAAAATAGTGTTATGTCTGTTTTAATAGGCTATATGCGAAACACTAATCACTTTATCAGGAATTTTATCCTATTCCATTTTGATGTTATCTTTTACTTGTCTATAGCTATATTTATTTATTTACTGATTTATTACTCAACTGGCTGATTGAGGAACTTGATTAATGGTACTGCATTCTCCCTGGCATTCAGAAACAATGTAAACGTGAGTGTGGATAGCCCTCCTCTGTTTACTGTGTATGAGCTCTGAGCTCTGAGCTCTGATGTTCATTATCAATGAATGTGGCTAGGCAAAAGTGCATGAACAATACCTCATTAAATACATCTGTTGTGTTGGTAATGCTGAATGCAGGAAAAGAAGGCGACAGTATGGTGTGACAGGACAGTATGAGCAGCAGTAGTACTCGTTAGACTTGTATGTGCCTAGATCACAATCCTGTATGCACAATAGTGATAGGAAGAATACATTATATTGTAGCATTAAAGGGTTGTGAGGCTTGTGTGCTGATCTGTTTTTTACTAAGTAAAGGCTGAAATGGGCAGAACATTAATTAAGAAATTAAGGAAAGTTGGGAAGTAAGCGGCAAGTAAGAGGGATAGCACGGGTAGCAGGCGTACCTCTTAACTGTACAGATTTTTGCAGAATGTCCAGATTTTTGCCTTAAAGTTTTGGTTTGCTTCTCAGAAAATTGGGTTTTTTTGGTAAGTCACTGGCAAATAATTGAGGATTGAAGTCAGAAAATAATGAAAGACACTTGAGTTTCAGACTTCGTACCCTACAGAAAATTTATGCTAATGCAAAACCTGTTGTTCTATCAACCTTCTAAGTTTGTAAGAACAATATTTAAACACAGTGCCTATTTTTGGGCCTTTGCCCCCCCCCCCCCATTATTTGAGACTTTGTCCAGATTTCTTACTCTAGGAAGTTGAGAGGTATTGTAGCAGGTGCACAAAAACAAACATAGAATACAGACAAGTCTGGCAGGGGAGGTGCTGACATAATAAGGAATGAGTAAGACAATGAAGAAGGCATCAGGCAAACAGATGAAAGGCAGTGCAGATAGGTAGGGTTGGACAGCAAACATTAGCAGGCAGAGACACAAAAGAGTTGGGTACATTGGGTTGGGAATAAAATATGATGCATAACTGCACTACCTGCCAATATGATGCACAATTGCACTACCTGCCAACCACGGCCCAGAGGCAGTTTTTTCTCCACCATAAATTTTCCTCATCACCGGGCTCTGCCTCTAATGCTAATGCCATTGTGAGGCAGGGACATGACTCCTCAAGTTGCTGGAAGAGAATTTCAGGCTGACAGATATGGCCACCCAACTGCCCTGCAATAATGTCTCCTATGATATCATCCACCTGCAGATGAGTTACATGTGTATGATGTCCTTTGTCACAGCTTGATGTGAGAGTAATTGCAGCACCCTCCTAGGCACGGACAGTGGCAGTGGCCACTGTCGGTGCTGCGAGGATGGAGGGTGATACTGGCAGGGGCAGATGGGGACACTACTGCCTGTAGTATTGTTGGCAGTGGTGTTGTAGCATTGGTTGTGAAGTGACAGGTATGGATGTCAACAGGGGCACTAGTGCAGATGTTACTGAATATAAATGTAAAAGAAAAGGGAAAAAATAAAATACGAAAACAAATAGATGTGTATAGTGGAAGAGATAGCAAGAAAGAGGATGAGGAAGAGAAATGTATAAATACAAGAAAATATAAAGGAGAAACATCTGAGTGTGACTACTTTACCAGGACTATAATACAAAGAACATGAAACAACTACCCTGATGTAACAATGATGGGCCAGTAACCAAGCTGTAAGGGACTTGCATCCACATTCTTAATTGCCTGCAACTTCAGAGACACATACTTAACATGCTGCATTATACTGACCTACTGAAAGAAAGCTGCAGTGAAACATAAACACACACACACACACACACACACACACACACACACACACACACACACACACACACACACACACACACACGGTGTATATGTCATACACTTGCAGAATCAAAGAGGCAACAGCACCCAACTTGTATTAGGTATGAACCAACAACCTTCATCACCTGTAACCTCTAAATCATTGCATTTACATGATGAGCTACATTAGGAATCTCAGAATCCTCTAGACAAACACACACTTGCAGAATCAAAGAAGCAGCAGCATCCAAACTGTATGGTAGTTGAACCCACTACTTTCATCATCTGTATCCTTCAAGTCAATGACATCATCTCCCCCATAATGTCTGCCACCTGCCTATGGGTGCTACTGTCATCACCTCCACTAGTACTGCTATTGACAGGCACAACAGTCCCATGATCTGATGCAGGGCTAGTTGTAGTGCTTGGTGCAGGAAGGACAGGTGTGTAGGTGACTGTGTCAAACTGAGACCCATATATTATGGGTATGTCTGAAGGTGGTGCCATATGTGGGGGGCCAACAGGCCTTGCCTGAGGGATAGGTGCAGATCTAGATGCTACTGCATATTATAGCAACATAAATTGACAGAAACAAAATAATAAACCTTGTAAATACATGTAATAGAAAGGATAGTGACATAGTGAGAAAAAGAAGTACACATACAATGAAAAATAAAGCTGATATAATCTTTTACAGTGACAAACTTACAAGTAATATACATACTTCAACAACAAATCCACTTCTCAGTCTACCAAGGCTGTTAGCAAATACAAGTAAGATGGGTATGTGAACCCACTGAACCATCACCTGCATTGTGAAAGAAAAGAATTAACGTGTTAATCCACTTCAACAACCCTATACAGATGAGTAGCCCATTACGCAGTAGCAGAAAGTCTGAGACAAATGTACATGTACAAAGAAACAATGCTGCTCAGATAAACATTCTCCCAAGCTAGTATAATGGAAATAAAAAAGTATATTGTCAAAGATTATCTGGAACAGAAATGAAAAAAATATATATCATGCAATTCATTCCTATTTTTTACTTTTAATCTTATAGTTACTGTAATGAAATAGACACCTCAAAATAAAAGTTATATTAGAACACAGATGGGAAGGTGGGGAGAGTTGAACCCGCAAGCATTACCACAATGTAAGTGCACACACCTAACATCTTGAGCCACTTATCCAAGTACATGGGAAGATGCATATGCATACACACTTATAATATCCAGCTGTCACACTGCTACCTTTAAACTATGGAAGTTATCACAGAAGTGGTAGTGATGTTTAGCCTGTATAGCACTGCATCTGCAGCACCTTTAATTTTAAAACCTATACATTATGAAGCAAGTATACCTACCCAGTGCTGTCTTAGGTACTCCAATCTCTTCCTGTGCAGCTGCCCATTATATGTAATGGCTTCAAGGACTAAGCAGAGAAAAACAGCACTGCTGAGACGTGTGGATGTGATTTCTACCCAGTGCTCTGAATGTTAATGTGAAGAAATTCAATGAAGCGCGGGTAAATGGCGGGAGTAACTATGACTCTCTTAAGGTAGCCAAATGCCTCATCATCTAATTAGTGACACACATGAATGGATGAACAAGATTCCCACTGTCCCTAACTACTATGTAGCAAAACCCCAGCCAAGGGAACAGGCTTAGCAGAAACAGCAGGGAAAGAGGACCCTGTTGAGCTTGACTCTAGTCTGGCACTATGAAGAGACATAAGAGGTGTAGAATAAGCAAGAGGCCTTGAAATACCACTGCTCTCATAATTTTTTCATTTGCGGGGGAGTGAGTCCCACTGGGTCTCTCACTTCTAACTCCAAGTGTTTGGGCATCTGGGCGCAACCCACTCTGGGGAGATTGTCAGGTGGAGAGTTTGACTAGGGCAGTACACCTGTCAAAGAGTAATGCAAGTGTCCTAAGCCATGCTCAGGGAGGACAAAAATGTCCCATGGAGCAGAAAGGCAAAAGCTCACTTGATCTTGATTATCAGTATGAATACAGACTGTGAAAGCAGGGCCTCACGATCCTTCTGGCTTTTTGTTTTTTAAGCAGGAGGTGTCAGAAAAGTTACCCCAGGGATAACTGGCTTGTGGTGGCCAAGAATTCACAGTGACGTTGCACTTTGATCCTTTGATATCGGCTCTTTCTGTCATTGTGAAACAGAATTCACCAAGCATTGGAGTGTTCACCCACTAATAGGGAATGTGAGTTGGGATTTAGACTGTCATGACACAGGTTATTTTTACCCAACTGATGATGTGTTGTTGCAATAGTAATTCTGCTCAGTACAAGAGGAAATTCAGGTTCAGACATTTAGTGTATCTGCTTTGCTGAGGAGCCAATGGTGTGAAGCTACCATCTGTAGGATTATGACTGAACACTGCTAAGTCAGAATCCTGCCTGTGTGTGTACTTCTTACAATACTTAGATTGTGTCTGCCATCTGTCTTCAGCTTCCCATCAGCCTAGGAGCACAGGATGTCATCTCCTCATGTCACTATAATGCCACTGTTTCCCCACGCATGGAATACCAATGGCATGGGGACAGCCTGAGATAAATAACTCCAGGCTTCAGTCTTAAACTGAGGCACTTCTTTGCCTTCCAGAAGGAGCCCCTGCTGAAAATCCTGATGGGGGAAATAGAAAAAGATCGCTGCCTCCTCCAAACACCACCTGTTTGCTCTAAAAGGAGCACTACCCTCTCACTCACCTTAATGCATCACAGAGAAAAATGGTACCCAAAACAGTTCTCACGTGTATCATCTGTCATGCAACAATGAACATCAATGGGCACCTCACTTGTAAGGAAGATGGCAGCTAGGCTAATATAGGTACTGTATCATAATGGTTCACAATGCCACTTTAAAGTGTTAAACACAGCAGTCCTGTATCCCTGTTTATTTTATTAAGAAAGCAGAAACAGTGACACGATTTGCATGAAGTTATATGTGGAATTATAGATCCCCCTAAAGGCATGGCATGAACTGCACATATGAAGTGCAGCCCCATGTACCCAGGCATGTGTATGGCATT
Organism: Protopterus annectens; assembly: GCF_019279795.1. Taxonomy (NCBI): domain Eukaryota; kingdom Metazoa; phylum Chordata; order Ceratodontiformes; family Protopteridae; genus Protopterus; species Protopterus annectens. The sequence goes on along the minus strand of NC_056751.1, from coordinate 386,652,041 downwards.
GAGGACAACTGGGTGCAATGCTTAGCAGATTTTCTCATTACACAAATTGAGCAATTCAGAAACAATGAGTTAAGCCCTAATTCTCATAATCATCTAGCCTAGCCACATGAATCTGCATAATGTAAGCACAAAGGGAAACAAAGAGCCTCAACACGCTATGGAAGAACTCATAGAACAGCAATTTCTGAACTTACAACAGCTGTACTTGACAGGAAATGTTAAGGCAAAGTAAATCTTTGCTTGTACATGGTAAGTGCTACTTTTTTAAAAGTACATTTTGTCAAGTATAGCTTTAACTGCTATTGTACTTGACTTAAACTGAAATAAGTTTGTCACTTCTTGTAAGTGTTTTGGGAAGTTATATTGAGTGGGATGTGGGAAGGCTAATGTATCATTATGTATAACTGGAGACATACCTATCAACATACATTCTGACTGGTCTTTTGATACCACTTTCACTTTTAAAATGTAACTGTTCCAAACATTATACATATATGTCAGTTGCAATATTTTTTAATCTCAAGGGAAAATAGTCATGTCACCTTGATGAGTTGCAATGTTACAGGTATTTTTGAGGGAGACACTTGCTCATTAATCTTACATACCTGACATTAGTTAAAGAGTGTGGAATATAGATATAAATGTCAGGCACACAGGCAGCAAGCTAAGCAGGCAAGGGGGAGACTGGTGGTGTAACGATTTTGGTAGGCTACTCTGGAATAAATCTGTTAATTCCACTGTTTTACATACTTAGAGAGCAATTCCTAAAAAGACACAGGGGAAACGGAAACATACTGTAGAATGTGGTGAATAGATGGCACATAAGCCAAAGTTATTTAATAACAGAATGCAGTACTACTCTGAGCCCTCTATCTCCATGGACAATTGCTGCAGACCAAACCTACCAGGACTGTGCCTGGAAAGATCTAATGGCAAATATTAATGCAGCTGATGGCCTGAACTGTGGTTATAAAATGGTGTGTGAAACCACTGAACTAAGAGCTCAACATCTGACAAGGGAAGATAGGTCAATGAGTAGGATGCCATCACATAAGCAACTTCTCACAGAGATGGATCAGTTTCTGTACTCAGGCAGAGGCAACGACACCTTCACATAATCCCATAGTACAGTGCTGGATGACAAGGCAGAGCTTAAGCAGTCAATAGGACAATCTGCTGGAGATTCTCCAGGTATGTAGGTCTTTTTCTATGTAAGTCCTCTGAACCCCTTAGTCACACTCAAAATTATTAAAGCTGTATGATTTATGATATACAGGAGCATCAGAGAATTCCACTCCATAACCATCTGTCCACAGTATGTAAATACAATATTTACTTTTTTAACATTAATATTTGTACACCTCAGTTTCATATTTATTTCTGGTGCTGGGTCATACTTACAAAGGATATGGTGCTTTAGTGTATTCACCAAACAAGAACCCAAAAGCATGACTTCAGCAACACAAACACATGTTCAGTAAGGTTCCATGTTTGAAACTGGGGACAGTTCTACCCCTCATTTGTTTAACTTTGTGTATTTCTTACAGGTGTCATGAGCCAGGGTTCTGGGATATATCTGGCATCACCATCAAGGTAGGCCCATGAGAAGTCATCTCCTGCAAAATGTTGGTAGAAGTGACAAGTATGCCATATGTGGGAATTGTGATAACTACTTGGGTTGCCTCAGTGGGAGATTAAATGCAATTTGGACCCTGGATGTTTTTCAAACCATGGACCTCCCACACACTTTATTAGATTATGCATAAATGCCCATGTTCTTTTGGATACAGCTTTCTGATTTAAGACCATTAAAACTGCTGTTATTATATTCCTACAAAGCCTGTATCTATCAGTTACAGCCACTTGACTGTATATACTTCAGATGTCTGATTATGATGAAACGAATGGCTATAGTAACATTTTTCAACCTGCTTTACACAAATGTACACTAGTCCTGCAAAACCAGACTAATGACTGCTTAGCCTGATCATGACAGCTGGACTCTGCCATTCTCATTCACATACAACTCCCATATCCAACAATTATAGCTCCATCACTGACAGTGTACACCTCAGATTACTGATAGTGATGACAATAGATCTTATTTCACAAATCCACTCTAGTCCTGCAGAGCCATACTGTTAAAACTGAACAAACAAGTGAGTGTGTTTCTTTCATCCTTAAATATCCCCACCACTACCTAGCAGTTGCTAAGTATGTCTCATATGATTGTGATAAAAGGTAATACCTCACACTTCTAAACACAAGAATTGTTTTTCTTTTTTTTTGAATCCTGAAACTCAAGTCTCTGTTATTAGTTAATAATGAAAATCCTCAATGATTTTATAGAAACCACAAATTTTACCAGTGAATCCGGATGTCAACATGGAGTCTACTTCAGTTAGTCAAACTCACTAATCATCAAACCCTATTTGTCAAAGTCTTCAGCTGTCAAGCGATAGTTTCAGCTAATTTTTTCCCACAGTAAGTAACCAGTGGGCCATTATCAGGAGTTTGCCCTTTTCCCCACTGTACTGTGATCTCAGAGTTGATATATTTAGTTGGGGAATGTGGATTTTAAAAATGCTGTTTTTATTGTGGTCGGTAGGTTGGCCAACTTTTTACTTACTGTAGAAAACAGTTTTATCGATACAATCATTCAGTGGATGAAGTTTCAACAAATTGGGTTCGACGAAGAGGTGTTCGCCATTTAGAGAATTCAATGATGTGATTTAGACCCATTAATATAAACAAATGACAAGAGGGTAAGTTGATTTCATCTACAATCTGTACCTCCCCTAATTAATGGCCACAATATGCAATAATTTGCCAGAAAACCAAACCTTTTATAAAACACAGACCAAAATATGAGGCAAAATCAAGGACAGCCTGCAAAATTAGGGACAGTTTTGTTTGTTTCTACACACCACCTGTAGTCTGAAAATATTACAGACTTTAAACTGAGTAAATAACAAAGTTCTTTCATCAACAGCCAGCTTTTAGCCCCCCCCCCCCAAACTGCAATCATCAATGTTATATATCATTTCCTGCCAGGATATATAAAAATATTTATTTCACACTGTCGTTAACTTCTACTTCATGGAAAGGCAGTGTGCAGAATGTTGTGGCACTGAGCAGATGATCACTGGATGGCAGTTCACTTATTTAGTTATAAGTTAAGACATGTTTGTTCATTTAGAAATACATAAATAAATAAAAATAAGTGGTTTGTCAGTTCATCTGTGTACTGTGATTTATTAACAATAGTATATTTCATGGTTGCATGCCATGTTGTGAAGTTGCATTTTATTTATTTATTTATTTATTTATTATTTATTTTTTGTACATTACAATCCGGGTTGTGCAGAATTATTGTACTTCCATGTCATGTGCACATTGCAGATAGGATAAATTACAGTTTATTTATTTATTTATTTATTTTTATTTTATTTATTTTACATTTGTTGACCGGGCTAATCCAACTGGATACATGTCCATTTTCAGTGGAGGCCCGAGGAGAAAAGCTCCAGTAAAAAAAACATATTAAAAACATCCTCGGAAAAAAAAAAGCACAGAGATATATCCTACAACTATTAGAAAATAACATTAATATAAAATGATGCATCATCAGATTAACAAAAATTTACAATTTACATATTTTGATTTGTAAAAATTTACAAATACCAAAACATAATTTACAAGAAAGTACCGTTAAAAAGTGAGTTAAAGAATCAAACATGGAAAGTAGTACTCAGGAATGATAATGTTAGAAATTAAGAGAAAAGATTAGTTTATAGAGAGTTACATAAAGAGGATTATAGTTCAGAATATTCTGTTTTAAATGAAACAGGAAAATTAGTGAATAATAATTAGTCAGGGTTGGTACAAGAGCATAACCCGTGGTTAGAGAGGAAATGTTTTAGGTTAGTTTTAAATAGTGGGAGAGAGGTTAGGGTTGTAAGGTCTTGTGGTAATTGATTCCATATTTTGCCAACTGAGTTAGAAAATATGGAGTCGCCTGCTGAGTTATATGATAAGGAAGTGTAAATCAACATTTTGTTAGCGGAACGTTGATTCCTCAGGTTGTTATATGACCTTATGAAGGTAGAAAGAATTGGGGTATTGTTGGGTTGGTATAGGGCTTTGTGGGCAATTATAAGTTGGTTGAATTGTAATTGGTGAGGTAATTCAAGCCAGCCTAGTTGTTTTAGGTTCTGGCAGTGATGAGTCCTGTAAGGAGAGTTTGTAGCAAATCTGGCAATATTGTTGTATGCTCTAGCTAGTTTGTTAAGGTTATTTTTAGAAAGATTGGTATATATGGGAGAAGCATATAATAGGGTAGAGATTAGGTGAGTTCTAGATATTGTGGTCCTGGCTTCAGGTGTTAGGAAAGGTTTAATTCTATAGAGGGATCTGAGTTTTCTGTTAATATTCTTTATTGTGGTGTTTATGTGACTGTCAAACTTTAGTTGATTGTCAATTGTAATACCTAGGAGTTTGGTGGTGGGGTCTGGAGAAATAACGGTACCATTACTGGATGTGAGTGTGAAATGAAGAGGGGGAGACAAGTAAGAGGGTGTAAAGAGCAAAAGTTTGGTTTTTAGGGTTATGAGAAGACAATGGTTAGAGAACCATTGTTCTATAGTGCTGAAAGCTTTTGTGTGAGAGAATGAAGTTCAGTTTGGGATGTGCCAGAACAGATTATGGTAGAGTCATCTGCATATTGAATGCAGGTAGAGAGTGGAGTAGAAAGATGAAGGTCATTTATGAAAATGGAAAACAATAGTGGTCCTAAAATGGAGCCCTGAGGGACACCTAGGGAGGTGGGAAGGAGGTCTGAAAGATGGTTTTGCCAGAGAACCGCTTGTTTTCGGTTTTCCAGGTAAGATGTAAACCAGTTCATAGCAGGATTGTCGAGAGAGAGGAACTTCAGAAGGTGGAGGAGAAGCTGATGATTGACCATGTCAAAGGCTTTGGATAGGTCTACAAAGAATGCTGAGGAAGGAATAATTTATTGCGATTTTTGTTGATACTGTTAGTAAAGGATAACAAGGCTGTGGTGGTACTATGGAATGGCCGAAAACCATGTTGACAGTTAGCTAGAAGATTATGGAGGAGTAGGTGGTTTAGTAATTGTTTGTGGATGCATTTCTCCATTATTTTAGCGAGTGGAGAGAGTAGAGCTATGGGGCGATAGTTGGAGAAATTAGTGGAGTCTCCACCTTTGTGAAGAGGAATAATGTGTGAGATTTTCCAGATAGATGGGATAGTGCCTTCTTTTATGGTTCTATTAATCAATATGGAGATGGGATAGGCAATAGCTTTGGCTCCTATTTGAAGGTATTCTGCTGGTAATTTATCAGCTGAGGGGGTAGTCGGTTTTAATTTTTGAAGTAAGGAGGAGATATAGGAGGTGGGTATAGGTTTGAGATGGAAGGGGGGGATGGTGCTAGGAGTGGGCAATTTGGAAGTATCAGGTTTTTGTTGATTTGCTAGATTTAGTATAGCAGTAGTAAAGAAATTATTAAAGGCATTTGCTGTTTGGGTTGGACAGTCACGGTTGGAGCCTAGTGGATTAGGTGTGGCTACTTTGCCTGGTGATAGTAGTGTGTTAATAGTAGTCCAGAACTTTTGTGGTTTTTGAAGGGTTGATTGTTGTAGTTGAATATAAAAGTTCTTTTTATCTTGTAGGATAGCTTTTTTTGTTATGTTTCTTTGTTGTCTAAAAGTTTGGTGATCAGTATTATTCCCTGTGGTACGCCATTTTGCCCAAGATTTGTTTCTATTAAGGATTAGTTTCTTAGTATGATTTGAGAGCCATTTGGCTGGTTTAGTTTTCATTCTTATGGAGCGCATTGGGGCATGATGGTCTAATATGGCCAGGAAAGTGGTACTGAAGTAATTAACTGCTTCATTTATAGGGAGAGACTTAAGAGGTGACCAGTTGCATTGCGTAAGTTCAGTTTGAAACAGTTCGTGGTCAAAATTTTTTTTGGTACGGACTGTTCCGACTGAAATAGGGATAGCTAAACTTGATAATATATATTAGAGAGTGGTCACTAAGGTCGTCTGGGAGAGTTCCTGTTGTATATTTTTGTTGTGGGCTATTTGTTAGTATCCAGTCCAGGATACTTTCTTTATTATTAAGTTTATTTGTTCTAGTTGGAGAGTTTATAGCTTGTGAGAAGCCAAACAGTTTGATCAGGGTGGTTAGTAGAGGTGACTATGTTGATGTTCTATGATATTTGTAATATACTTTCAGGATCTAAAGCATGTTTATTTCTGTACAACTGATGCAGGCAATTCCTCTGTAAAAAAAATATTTCTTTCATCTTTATATTTCTGGACTTGTTTTAGTGTCCATGAATGATGAGGCCTTTGTTAAGTACCTGCTCACTTGAGTATTATAGTAAATTAACTTTAAGAACATGTTCCTCCACTGCAGTAATTAATCATTAACAGTAACAGGGTTCAGTTTATAAATACATTTCCGTCAGTAAATGAGAGTGGGACTTACAGTATTACATATGTTGTATAAGAATCTAGCATTATTATATTGGCCTTATTTTCAGTATATAAGGTCTGCTTAATGGTGATATCGTGTTCAATCTTATTCCTGATAGATTACAGAACTCTTATCACCATCTGCTCAAGCAAAGCCCAACTGGATATACCCAAAATAAGAATAGACAATAAAAAACATATTTATTATCTGCAGATCAAAACCCCTACAATCTACCCACCACACAGGGGATTCATTCACTGTACTTCCCTAACAACAGTCAGGCCCCAGTGACCTAATAGATAAGGCATTGGATTCTTAAGTGATAAATAACTACCTCACAAGTTGCTAGATCTTGAGAAAAGATGTATTAGTGCTATTTGGTTGTTCAGTCACTCAGCAAAGCATAACAAAATAGGTTCATTTCAACAGGTGGCAGTGAATAAACAGATATTTTATTCATATCTGCTGTGATTTTTGAATTTGTTTCCAAGCTGAGGCAGAATATGAAATGTAAGTGCCAGTGCACCTGTCTAATTAGGAATCTAATGTCCTTAAATTTGCAAGTTGTATTGCAATAATGAAACATCTCTCATTCTGTCTGTCTGTCTGTCTCTCTCTCTCTCTCACTCTTTCTGTAGCTATATGCTAAAAAATACTGATAGGAACTCCACTCCAATTTGATACCAAAGCAGAAATCTATTTCATCTTCAGCACTGGAAGTAATGAACCCAAACAAGAAGATTGTTTCAGGTGTCTCATCATGGAAATGTCCTCAGAATCAGAAGTGAGCACTTGAAAACAAAAAAAAGAAAATTAAAAATGCCAGCAAGATAAAAACTGTGGCCTGCAGACAAACTGTAGATGAAACCACACTACACACTAGAAGAAAAACAAAAAATAAAAAACACCAACTGATCGTTTGAACTGTGAATGCTTTACTGGAGCTTCCTGGTACCTCGGCTTACGCCTTCAAAGGAATAAATTATGCATTCCATTCACAGTTGTTTATACCACTGTATTTACCAATTAACACATTTAATACATTGAATTAATCAATTATTTTGTTAATCATTTCGGGCTGAGAGAAAGCACTTAGGGGTAGGGAACATTAGTACCAACCAAAACATTCAATGAAAATTCCCTTCCATATCATTATACAAGCTAGTACATAAAACAATGTACCAAAAATGTCACAAGACACTGATATTCATTTCTTGATTCATACCCCTCAGATATAACATTCCATAATTGATAATAAATTTTGTTTCCAATTGTAAAAGCTTTTTTACATATTCCCTCCCTGAATTACCCAGAGGTTTGGCCAGAACCAAATAAAAAAGCTGGCATCAGAACCACTGTGAGCTGACAAAAAATGTTGGGCCACTGGACTTTCCAATCTATTATTTCTTATGTCTCCAAGATGTTCAAAGATACGCTTTTTAGCCTCTCTTTTCGTCTGCCCAACATACACCTTGGTTGGTGTACACCCACAATCAATTGCATATACCATGCCACATGAATTACAGTTAAAACGACCCAGGGCTGTGTCATCATCATCTTCTTTCGGCTGTTCCTATTAGGGGTCGCCACAGCAGATCACTTGTTTCCATTTCTTCCTGTCCTCTGCATCTTGCTCTGTCACACCAACCACCTGCATGTCCTCTCTCACCACATCCATAAACCTTATCTTAGGCCTTCCTCTTTTCCTGTTACATGGTAGCTTCATCCTTAGCATATTTTTCCCAATATACTCAGCATCCCTCCTCAGCACATGTCCAAACCAACATAATCGTGCCTCTCTGGCTTTGTCTCCAAATCTTCCAACCTGGGCTGACCCTCTAATATACTTATTCCTAATCCTGTCCACCCTTGTCACACCCAGTGCAAATCTTAAAATCTTTAATTCTGCCACATCCAGCTCAAACTCCTGCCTTTTTGTCATTGCCACTGTCTCCAACACATATAACATAGCTGGTCTCACTACCCTCTTGTAGACCTTCCCTTTCACTCTTACAGGTACTCGTCTGTCACAAATCACTCCTGACACTCTTCTCCAACCACTCCATTCTGCCTGTACTCTCTTCTTCACCTCTCTTCCACTCTCACCATTACTCTGAACTGCTGATCCCAAGTACTTAAACTCATTCACCTTCGCCACCTCTACTCCCTGCATCCTCACAATTCCTCTGTCCTCCCTCTCATTCACACACATATACTCTGTCTTAGTCCTGCTGACCTTCATTCCTCTTCTCTCTAGAGCATATCTCCACCTCTCCAGGGTCTCCTCCACCTGGTCCCTACTCTCACTACAGATCACAATGTCATCTGCAAACATCACAGTCCATGGGGACTCCTGTCTGATCTCGTCTGTCAACCTGTCCATCACCATTGCAAATAAGAAAGGGTTCAGAGCTGATCCTTGATGTAACCCCACCTCCACCTTAAACGCATCCGTCAATCCCACCGCAGACCTCACCGCTGTCACACTACCCTCGTACATATCCTGTACCACTCTTACATACTGCTGTGTATTTCTTGTTATTAATCCAACTCCCACGCAGGTTCTTGACACTACAGCATACCCTACACTTTCCACAGGGAAAACAACTTGCTTGATATCCCTCAGTTTTAAACTTGCCCCTATTCAGTAATTCCTTTAGATTCAAAAACCTGCTGTATGAAAAGGTAACCCTACTGGGAAACAAACCCCTCAAACTATCATCATGACATACCATGGGCCAAAACCTATTGACCAACCCCCTTAAAATATCAGAAAAGGGAGAATATCTGTCCACGAAGAATATTCTTTCAGAATCATCCACTGACTTCCCGAGGTGCAGGAAGCTGCAGTAAAGCATTCACAGTTCAAACTATCAGTTGGTGTCTTCGTATAAGCTGTAGATGATAACCTATGCATTACAGACCATATGGCAGTTGATGTAGTGACATATTTTATGGTTCATGTATTTTCTTCCTAATTCACCAATCAGTGGCCTCCAGTATGTCAGGGGAAATGGGACGTATCATAGAAATGACACATATGTCCCCCACACACAGTGAACCATGGCACTAAGAAACTGATGAAATATTCCTGCCTGTGATACCCCACTGTGCCCCAGTAGGATGCTGAAGCTAATATACATAAAGCCACATATATCTTAGCATCCAATGGGATAGGTCCTCAATGACCCCCATTGGGCTGCAGATGATGCTGACACATGTCCACAGTTTCTTGCATGGTGTCGATATCACTAGCCCACAATGTCATTGTCATGGAGTCCATGAAATGTTAATCAAAGTTGGATGATGGTGCTTCAGGGGGCAACGTAACACACCTTCATGCAAATTAATGACTTTAAGAGCCTCTAGCAGATACAGATTTACTAATACTACAGTAACCCCTAACATTCTTTCACAGTTTCCTTAGTGTGAATATGTACATCGTCCGAGATCAAATATGCAGTCGGTGCAGCCCTGTTGGTTGGCATTTATACGTTAATGAATTGCTCCATCATCTTGTTTTGCCTCATTTGCATACCCGCAGATGCTAATTATTATAATGTTGCTCATTATCAAATCATTATATGGTTATTTGCATATGCTCTACCCAATCTTTGTGTTCAGTCTTTAGATGTTTGTGATGCATGTGTTTGTGAAGTGTACATACCAGCTCGTGGTCACTCATCTTGCAAATTCACTTACCATGATGTTGGAAAGGTTTTTGAATTGGGCTGCCTGTGTTACTTTATCTACTAAAGTCTGCTCCACCTACAGAAAACATGCCTACCCACTATAAGCTGAATCTCCCAGTGGCTGTAAAACATGCCTACCCACTATAAGCTGAATCTCCCAATGGCTGTATCATCAGAAGGGAGGGCTAGATGTCACTGAATCAGCTATTAGACATGGAACTGCTCAGCACACAGTAAATACAATCAGAAGCTTTGTTACAATAATCCCACTGAAAGTAACTAACGTAAAAACGGCATATTTTAGAATCAGAACCATTTTGCATGATAAGAACATTTTTACAGCAAAAAGAAATAGTTAAACCCTTTGCTGACTGATAACTGGTTTCATCATTTCATTGTTACAATCAGCACTGACTACCATGAATCCTTTTTAACAAGCATCTTTTCAAATTGTCATAATACTTACAGGTACAAGTTTTGCTCTTCTTACAGCTGGTTAGCCCCATTTGAGACAACTTCAACTTCTGTCCATTAAGTTATCACTTTAGAAAAATGATTTCACTGCACTGCTAACACAGCTTAAGGCTTAAAACTATCTCAAAAGTAGTAACTACATTCTCATAAAAAGGAATCAGTTTTCCTTCCAACATAATGTGTGCTTTATTTCAGAAACCTCAGCTTTTAATTCCACAAAATAATTTCAATCATAAACATGTCTGAAGAAGGTTTTATTTAGACCAGCTGTATCTTATTTACTGAGCTTCACAACATTTTCATACTTCATATCACTGTCGGATTAAATCGAAGGGTCTTATGGCACTGTCACATTTTGTACACTTTTATCAGCTACTTTTTGAGTTAAAAAGTTGAAATGGACACAGAACTTGTCACTGCAGGATAGCAAAAATGCCCCTGAACCTGACGTTTCTGGGTTGTAGTCTGTAGTAAGACCTTGTCCTACTTAAACACTTCTAAGTGTAGTATAAGGGGGTACAGTACTTTTGTTCAGATAAAATATTAAATTGGGGTCCCCTCTTCCAGTCTTAATACTATCTTTTTGGCTCTCCATGTAGTAGTAATACAACATAAGTCCCTATATGTCTAAGAAAATAGTTTAACCCTAGTGTCTTGGGGTAACCTCTTCCTGTATTACCAGTAGATGAAGTTTACAAATTGTGTGTGGATGAGAGAATGCACTGACTTTAGCCAGCCATTCACTTGCTTCAGTGATCTCTTACACTCAGTCTAAGGTAAGCAAAATGATTGGTAAATGAGAGTTGCTGCTTTTTTCTCCAATAAGACTTTAGATTCCACCTTTGATGACTTTTAGAAGACCCTGTCAGTTGATATAGTAAAAAAATATACTGTTTGTATATCACAGCTACAAACATTTTCATTATGGGTTAAACACAGATCTTTCAAAGGCAATCCAAAGTCAAAAAGAAATTCCTTTCTTTCAAAGATGCAGCCCTTAGTCAGAAATTTTTATAATATATTTATATTATAATATGCTGTAGATATATTTTCCTTCACACTCAGAAAATGTGTCTAGCACTGCTTAGTGTTCATGGTGCTGCGCAGTGAGATTGCTCATGTATTTTCTTGAGCTTAAAGAGGATTTCTGTTCAGATTTATAGCTGTAGCCTGGTAAATAGTTCCTTAGTAATTTCCCATGTTACAGCTACCACAAATTAAACAGACAGATTTTATGGCACAGCCTTCGCATAAATATCATTACCAGTCACCGTTTTAATGGAAAGCTCACAACACTATTGAAACCAGGCTGTAAAGCTTTATTTAATGGCTTCTGAAACTTAATGTTTTGCATAGAGTGATGAAAAATTCTTCCTAATACTTATAATACATATTCAAATATGCCATTCACAAGATCTGCCTAAACTCATAAAAGAACTGCAGCTTCAAGGGAGAACATTTTTTTTGTCTTCCAGTGTTGCTGTATTAAAGTCACTTTTTTGTTGTTTACTTGACCTTCATATTTAGATATTATAATTATCTAAATTTGTAATTTTAAAGTATAACATGGTATTCTGGATTAAGTATCATTTGTAAATTCTGCATTTTTCTCTGTGGAAAAGAATAACATACATAGATAGGAGAAAGTTAACAAGAGAACACATAATTATGGTGACTTTCTTCTCTACTTATGAACTATGGTTCCCAGGTAACTATGCAGAAATAAGTAAAAAGGCCCCCATATCTGACAACCACTCAAAATAAGAAACAGATATGCCTGGAAAAGTACATAAAAACTATGCTTAAAATGGAAGGCCTCCTAGAGGTAAATAAAAATGGAGATATATTTGAAAAGAAGCTTGACTGCAGAGCAAGACATGATGATCACCCAAAATGCATTTATATATGTACAGATAGATATATAGACAAACAGACAGATAGGTTCCCCAGATTTGATGTTAAATTGACCTCTAGATTGCCAACACACTTTGGTGTATACCCCAGGAACTGTGTGATCTCAGAGTTAGTATATATAATAAGCAGGGTGCAAGGGGTGTGGGTGGCTTGCCCTCTGCAAAAAACACTTGTTTCTTTATTTTCATGTTTCAGTAATTATCCTCGGAGCATGCTCGGTAGTGCACCTACATTTCTTTGTTGAAGGTTTATTTACCAGGAACGTCCAACTGGGACAGAGCCCATGGAAGAAACGTTCCAGGCATATGTCTTTGGAATGTGGGAGGAAAGCCACTCGAACACAGGGAGGACATGCAGATTCCACACAGAAGGCACCCCAGCTGAGAACTGAACCGGAGAACCTCTTGCTGTGAGGTGACAATGCTAACTGCTGCACCACTGCATCGCCCATATGTCTATATATGTATGCATGCATATGTGTGTGTGTGTGTGTGTGTGTGTGTGTGTGTGTGTGTGTGTGTGTGTTTGTGTGTGTGCATGTGTATGTCTGTGTTATTTCACTGACACCCATTTGACCGACACCCAACTGACCTAAATTTCATTTGACCTAAAACTCACTTGACTGACACCCATTTCTCTGACTTACCTTGGGTCAGAATGTTGGTGTTCTGGATGTCAGCCTTCTGGTTTGTCGATGTATTCATCTTGGTGAAGTGAGTATTGGCAATGTAGTTTTTTGGGTAAGTGAAGTAGATCCATATATACATATATAATTTTAGTGTGCTTCATCACAGTATCACAAAATTTATACAAAGCATATGTCATGATACAGCAAAGAATTACCCTATCAAGCACTCAAAACATCAAACATATTAAAAATCACAAAAGGAAAGCAATTTCCTTTTATGATCTTTACACTAAAATCCTCCATAACACTAGCCTCTAATTTGTCTGATTAGTAGTAGTGTTATGGAATTTTTTTTTTTTCAGGTAAGGTGTAGGGTTAGGGTTAGGGTTAAGGCTAGCATGCAGAGATGTTTGACTTGGACCTGGAGAAAGAAGTGGACAAAGCAATGTCTTTTTTCTGCTGTTTTGGTTTTCAGTTTAGACTGCAAAGGTACATACAAAGCTTCTGAATGCATAGTGGCTCACACTGAAGGCTGTAAACGTTTATTTTTGCTAAGTATATTTTTAATGAAAACAAACACCTGATAAAGGTCTTTGGGACAAAAGCCTGACAGACAGATGTCATGGTCAGAAAAGACAATGGGTATGCCTATCCATACATGGGATCTGCCTACCACAGATACATTTCCACAGATGTGAAAGCTAAAACAGCGCCAACAAACCATGAAGCTTCACCGAAAGCTCATAGCAACCAAACACTTTCTTCCAGGCACTGTGGAGGTGTAACAGGAAAATTCATTCACTGGAGCACCCAGGAATTAACATGGAAAATTTTATTCAGATACAAAAAAAAAAAAACCCACTACAAATGCATTAACTGAATCACCGCATTTTCCCTCCTGCTCTTTGGACTTCATCAGATACTAAACTGTTGAAGTGACTGATTACCTGGTAGACTATAAATCTGGTAGGGTATAGCACAATTTAGTATCTAATGAAGTCCCAAGAGCAGCAGAAAAACAAGGTGATTCAGTTAATGTGTTTATGTGGTGTTTTTATGTATCTGATTAAAATTTTCCCTGTTAATTCCTGGATGCTCAGGTGAATTATTTTTTCCTGATACACCTCCACAGATACATTTCCCTTTCTTAGATGATATGAACAAAGATGAAAAATTAGAAAAACATTCAGTAATGAGGAAGGATCTCCAATGGGTTACTTAGCTTTCCCATAACAAAGTCAACTTGATCCTTTCATAGAGCTGACAGACTGAGTTATACAGATGGAGTCTTGCTTCCCGGGCTTACAGCAAGAAAGTTCTGAGAATTTTCACATTCATACATTCCTTAACTATCAGTACATAGTCCTCATACCTAAGCCTGAAGTCAGAAATATGACACATGAAAAGGAGTATGCAAGCGTTGTTATACTGGCTGGGCATATGATATCCTTGACAGGATATGTCCCATCTGTCAGTATTAGTGCACCAGTGATCTAATGAAGAACATTAGAATATTTTTAGTTCATTAAAGATTCTAGCTGTCTCAGGAGACCACTGCATCTTGATAGGGGCTTTACCTTCTCCAAGAACTGGCATAGCACAAGCGATAGTCACAAAATTCAATACAAACTTTCTGTAGTAACCAGCTAGTCCTAGGAAGTCATTCATATGTCTTTCAGTGAACGGGACAGGCCAGGCCTCTACTTTTAGTTGTGGGTTTACCATACTACATCCCATAATATATCGCACATGTCTAGTTCCACCATATCCAATTTAGTCATTTGTAGCATTCACTGTCAAATCTGCCTGTCTTCTAGATTCTTACATGGCCTTCTCTTTTAGTCCTGAAAATTGATGACACCATCATCTAGATAAGAAGTAGCATATTATGAGTGAAACTCTTGATAATTTACCCATCAGTCTCTGAAAGGTGGCTGCTGCTCCAATGCAGGCCAAAGGGTAACTCTGTGTAAGAGATATTAAAAAACATAATTGTGACAGTCCTGTTTCTCCGCATTTTAAATTATGTCATGGAAGTGATCCTTCTGGTTTGCAAGCTAGCATTCTGGAATAAATATACTTAAAATATTGTGATGATACAGTATTTAAAAATAAGCTGCTGTATAAAGAGTCTATTTTTATTTTAAAGTAAGGCACTTAAATTCCGTGGGGACTTAACACTGAATGTAACTGGAGGCATCTGATTTAATTATCTATTAGTTAATGATTTATTCGATTATTTATTAGATTACTAAATTATTATATATATAGATGTTTATGTTTGTAAATTTATACTCCTTGAAGGATACACAGTCGAGGTGCTAGAGTTTTATGTGTGTTCTTCTTTACTTTTTATTAAACTTGGAACAGTACAAAGCACTTACACGAGTGCATGGATCGTGCTATCCCAAACAGAACCAAGATGCTATCTTCCAAAAAAAGGAAGCCAATCTGGTGGTCCCCTGCCATAAACAAACTGTGCAACAGAAGGAAGAAAATGTTGCAAAAGAGAGTAAAATCCCATGAGTGGAGGAGCTCCCTGGTCAGCCTCAGTAAGAAGCTGAGATCCCTTATAAGATCCTCCAAAGCTGGCTATGAAAACAAAATCACCACTAATTCCAAGGACAAACACAAAGCATTCTATAGCTATGTCAAGAATCTCGATGGCAACACCCAGATCTGCACTGAGTTACAGCACAAAGGCACGAAAATTACAGAACCAACTGATATTGCCAACAACCTGGCAGATAGGTTCAGTGCTAACTTTACCCCCCTCTCACCCCCTAAAGAGTCCATATCTATACAGGAAGAATGCAGAGTCCCTGTAATCACAACTACGCAGGTAAAAGCTGCACTCTCTAAAGCCAAAAACACAGCATCCATGGGACCGGACAACATCCCAGGCTGTGTTTTACACAAACTTCAGAACAAACTGGCTCTCCACTTAAGCATCATGTTCAATAATAGCCTCGCATCAGGCTTTGTGCTCACTGAATGGCGCACAGCAACAGTTATCCCACTCCACAAAGGGCGAGCCACCACTGATCCCAGGAACTATCGACCTATTAGCCTGACAAGCCTGGTCTGCAAGGCCATGGAATGTATCATCATGGAACTCATAAACAAAGACATTGGTAACCTCCAAACTCTGGATCCCACCCAGTTCGGGTTTATGAAAGGCAGATCATGCCTCCTGAACCTGATCGACTTCTTTGAGGCAGTCACCAAAGCCATAGATGAGGGTAAGGTGGTTCACAGAGCCTATCATGACCTTGCCAAGGCTTTCAACACCATCCCCCATTCTGGAATTATAGCTAAACTCACTAAACTAGTTATAAATCCCTACGTCACAAGATGGGTTGCCAATTGGCTCACTGACAGAACCCGCACTGTAAAAGTTGCAGACTCCAAATCTGACCTCAAAGCAGTGACAAGTGGAGTACCACAGGGTTCTGCCCTGGGACCTCTACTGTTTGGTATCTACTACTCTGAAGTACAGGCTAACATAGAAGGCCTCTGGCTAACAAAGTTCACAGATGACTGCATTGGCCTCAAGCTCAATGCCCAAAAGTGCAGTGTCATCCCCTTTGGTAAAAACTCTGTACCCATAAACTACCACATAGGCAGCAATCTACTTAACACCGAATGTGTAATAAGAGACCTTGGGTCCCAGGTGGACAGTAGTCTCTCCTTTGATAGTTACATCACCACAGTAGTCAGGATGTCCTTCTATATGGCACATCTCATCATAAAAGGGTTCTCATCCAGGAAAAAAGAGGTCATTGTTCCCCTCTACTCGACACTCATTTGACCCACTATAGTGTACAATGCCCCTTTTGGAATGTACTTCACAAGACATCTGTAGCAGCTGGAAAGGCCACAGAAGTACCTCACAAAGAGGATTACTGGCCTCAAACAAATACCCTACAGTGACCACCTCAAAAAACTCCAGCTTTACTCCGTAGGATATCGTCTACTCCGAGGTCATCTCTGCCCAACATATAAAGCTATGTCAAACCCAGAGCTGTTGGACATGCTACACCTAAAGAAATCCCAATCCCTCCGAGCTACATGCTCTAGGGACCTAAACCTTGCCACCACAATAAACAGGACATGCTGGAGGGATAGATTCCTGTCCCAGAGACTTCCCATACTCTGGAACAGGCTACCCATCTATGTCAAGCAAAGTTCTTCATTAGCACTCTTTAAGAAAAATCTTGATGAGTGGATGAAAAATGGGAAATACACCCCGGGGATCCCTTCTGTGTCTCTGCTCGACAGTGGCACAGGAAAATAACTTTCTTGGGTGGTGTAAGCCAGGGAACCTTGTTGGCTAGGCTTACGTAGGCCCTTGGGCCGATAACCTAGTACCTACCTATGAACCTAAGTAGCCTTTCTATGTTTTTTTATTGTATGCTTTAGTAACTTGGTTATAATGCAATGAGATAACATTGATAATCTTAGCTTCTGTTTGATCAAACTGCAAAGGAACAGCTTCATTTGTAGCATTCATATTTGTTTTCAAGTGTTACTGGAACAGAATTTGGCTCTGTGACCCCTCTCTCTACATCTGAAACAAGTTAATTCTTTATGTAATACTTTTTGTTTCTCAGAAAGTAGCACACCTCTTATTATCACTTTAGATTTAAAAGTAGACAGTTCAGTCTTAAACAATGTGTTTATTTATTTATTTATTTATTTATTTGTCTTTGTTTACTGGGAAAGTCTGACTGGGTAATACACATTTTCAGTGGAGACCTGGGGGAAAAAGCACCATTTGCTGTGTTATTAACTAATAAGGAGACCACTAAAGTTAATAACTTGGTAGAGCTCTTGGGATCACTTTGCAATGTCCACTTTCTTGTATCATTAGATAAAGCACTTTTAAATCAGCCCACTGCTAGAATTTCATTTTGTTGTTATTATCAGGATATTTATATAACTGTATAATGTTTTTAAGTTAGATATAGCCACCCGGCGGTATAAACCTTGGTTTGAAATGATTGTCACTGTTGAAGTGATACCCCGACCCTATGTGCAAAATGGGAAAAGGGGTTGAGGACGGATGAATGGATTGCAGTGTTTAAGCATTTGCTGGTTGTCAGCATTAAAAGTCCAGTTGTGGAATTTTGCAGTTTACACTTCAAGTACTACCCCGGCCCTACCTAGTATTTCCTTTTTAAGTTTACCATAATTTGTGTAATCAGTCCCTCTTTGTCCATACATGCTTTTAATGCTTCCTTTGTTAGCTGGGGAGAGAATTGGGGCCCATTCTGACTTGTCTCAGTTTTCATGGGTGGCATGCTTTTTTGAATTACTAAATAGGACACAGTGTCATCTCATTTGGTAATTTTGGTAAAGGTTCTGAGGGCAGTAATAACATTAGCCAGCCCATTACTTGCTGCAGTTAAATCAGTTTTCGATTTGTTTCTGCCTTAGAATCAACTAAAATTTTCAGCAACTGCTCCATGGTTGTGCATATCGAATGAAACTCAGCAGAGAGACAAAACATTAGTCAGATCTGCGTGTACACTCCAGGTAACAGCAGACAAGTGTACCTCTCAAACAACAAATACGTTTCTGGATTCACAAAATTCCTCAAGAAAATAATCAGTCTACCTACTTGGCAGAAAATAAATAGTGAGGAATGAATGCTGGCAATTTCCTGGACAAACTGCCCATGTATGCTCCACCGGTCCTAAGTCTTTTAATTACAGTGAAGGTGGAAATATGTAAAGTCATAGGTTTATTTGAAAAAAAATGATAAACAGCTCACCTAGTCTTTTCACAGTTGTCCATATCAGTATTTACTCTATGCACACAGTACCTTAATTCAGGTTTGCAGTCCTTAGACGTAACTACACCACTTTTAGTTATACACCAGCCCAGTCCTTCTGGTAAACAGGCTATATAATCCAAAGTTATAGACTTTAGCTAGGCCTCATTCCAATTTTACAGAAAAATCTTCACCTGATCTTCCTTCAAGCCACATCCACCATAGGACTCAAGTAGATTATGCAATTCTAGTAGCCACAAATCTTCAAGCAGAGCCCCTCTGTTCACCTACAATAATTCTCCCACTCGAGAAACTAACTTCTTGATTTCTGTTTTTCCAGGTTACAGTCTTTTATACACAACTAAATAGGTAATTAATTTTTCATTGTTCTAGGTAATACAATCAATTACCTGACAAATGGTTGTGAGCACCAAGACGCATTTAATGCCATATTCCTTATTTTACACAGAAAATATACTTGCCCTTATGGACACAGAAGATAATATTTGGCCTTTGTGTGATCTGTCTCAACATGGTTTTGTTAGTAATAGATCCACCTTTACCAATTTGGTGAATTTCTATGACTCTGATTTAGATTTTCTAAAGCTTTTGATGGTATACCATGTTATGTGTTCACTGATTCCTTGAAAAGGCATTTTATAAATCCATATGCTATTAACTAAATTGCCATATTGTTTTACAATGAGAAACAGAGAAAAGATTTTAAATCTGTTTTTCTACTGAGTTAATGTTACAAAAGGTGTACCATAAGACTCTGTGTTGGGGCCTATTCTGTTTAACACTGTCTTTTGACTCTTGCCATCTCCCCAAGGCTCTGTGTTGGGGCCTATTCTGTTTAACACTGTCTTTTGACTCTTGCCATCTCCCAAGGCTCTGTGTTGGGGCCTAGTCTGTTTAACACTGTCTTTTCACTATTGCCATTTTGTAATATCTGCTGGATTTCAAAATATGCTGATGATATTAAAATAAAGAGTTCTACTTACCCACAAGGCAGATGGAAACTACTTTAACATTTAGAAATGTTAAAGAAATGTAATCCTGAACTCTTTCAGACAGAGCTTTTTCAAATGAACTGGACACCACTAAAATCTCTCCCACTGGACAAAGCAGTAGCGTATTTCAACACCACATTCTTAACCACCCTGAACTGCCATGCTCCAGAACGTTCTGTTAGATGTAAATCCAAACCAGCCCCCTGGCTCTCTAATGATACCAGGCAAAAAATCCTTTTAAGAAACAAATCTTGGAGAAAATGGCGTTCCACTACGAATGCATTAGATCACCAAACCTTTAGGCAACTTAGAAACAGTACAAAAAAGCAATCATTCTAGACAACAAAAACTTTTACCTTCAAGTACAGCAGACATATCAAAACAAACCTCAAAAGTTTTGGAACAGCATTAACAAACTTCTTCACCCAGGACAATCTATCACTCCCAATCCACTAGGCTCTAACCTCAACAATCCTATTCACACTGCCAATGCCTTTAATTCCTTCTTCACCAATGCCATCCAAGCTCTTGCCAACCACCTATCTCCTGATACCTCTAATATTACTATTTCATCCCTAACTGCTCCCCCCTTATTTCAGTTACAACCTGTCTCCACCTCCACCATATCCTCCCTACTCACAAAACTTAAACCCAACACTCCTTCAGCTGACCAACTCCCTGCAGAATACCTTCAAAAAGGTGCAAAAGCCATTGCCTACCCAATATCTATTCTGATCAATAGAACCATAAGTGAAGCTAATATCCCATCAATCTGGAAAATCTCCCACATTATTCCATTACACAAAGGTGGTAACTCTTATGACTTCTCTAACTTCTGTCCAATAGCTCTACTATCTCCTCTGGCAAAAATAATGGAAAAGTGTATCCATAAGCAACTTCTTCAACACCTTCTACAAAATAACTTACTAGCTAACTGTCAACATGGCTTCAGGCCATACCACAGTACTACCACTGCCCTGCTATCATTCACTGATTGTATTAATAAAAAACAGAACAAAAGTATTCCTTCCTCTGTAGTATTCCTTGATTTATCCAAAGCTTTTGACATGGTTAATCACCAACTCCTCTTACATATAATGAAAATACTTTCTCTTGATCCCTTAGCCATCAATTGGTTCAAATCTTACCTTGAAAACAGACAGCAGGCTGTACTTTGGCACAATAACCTTTCTAATCTCCTGCCCATCTCCCTCGGTGTCCCTCAGGGTTCTATATTAGGTCCTCTGCTTTTTTCCATTTATATAAATGATCTTAAGTTAGTAATTCCACATACTACATGCATTCAATATGCAGATGATTTTACTATTATCTGTTCAGCTACTTCTCCAACTGAATTACATACCCTTACCCAGAAAGCATTTAATACTGTTGAACAATGGTTCACTGACTATTGCCTCCTTCTAAATCCCAAAAAATCTAAAATGCTCCTCTTCTCACCTACCCGTAAGTCCCCCCATTTCATTTCACACTCACATCAAACAACGGTACACTTATTTCTCCCGACCCAACTACTAAACTACTAGGAATAACAATTGACAATAACCTCAATTTTGATACTCATATCAATAACACTATAAAAACAGTCAATAAAAAACTAGGTTCCCTCTATAGAGTCAAACCCTTTCTTACACCAACAGCCAGGGCTGCTTTAGCAAGAACTCACCTTATCTCTACTCTACTCTATGCCTCTCCCATTTATACAAATCTTTCTAAAAGTAACCTCAGCAAACTAATAGTATCCTATAATAATATTGCTCGATTTGCTACTGCCTCCCGTTTCAGGACTCATCACTGCCTTAACCTAAAACAACTTGGCTGGCTTGAGTTTCTACACCATTTACAATATCTCCAGCTTGCTATAGCCCATAAGATCCTCTCTCAACCCACAAATACACCAATACTCTCAAGCCTTTTCATCCCCTACAACAATCCTAAAAACCTACGGTCATCCAACAAACTTCTTATTAACACCTGCAGATCTTATAACTTAGCAGGTGATACCCTGTTCTCTAACACTGTTGGAAAGTTATGGAATTCACTTCCTACTGACCTCACTTCTCTGTCATCTTTTACACTATTTAAAAAGAAACTAAAATCATATCTCAACATACACTGGTTATGTTCCTGCACTAACCCTGGCTAACGTCCTACATCTCAACAACATTGTAAACTTACTGTCTTGCATTTTTACAGTATCCCTTACTGCCCTTGCTAAGCTCATTCGAAGTATTGTAGTTTAATACTATTTTTAATGAATGCTCTCTATTGCTACTATGTGGAGAAAAAAAATTAAAGTTTTGCTTACTTCTTAACTCCTACCACTTTCTAATTTAGTTTTTTTGCATGTATCTTTACTGTTACTCCTTTGTATATCTTATACTGCAGTTTTATATTTTATATTTTGTATTTTGCATTTTTTTCTATTCCATATGTCTTTGGAGCTTTTCTCCCCGGGCCTCCACTGAAAATGGACATGTATCCAGCTAGACTAGCCCGTTCAACAAATGTAAAATAAAATAAAATAAATAAATAAATTTACCTCAACAGTTTGCACTGTTAGTTTAAAAATAATGTATTAAATATCAATCAAGAAAAAAGTGGTATTATATACTTTGGCTAATGGGATTCTACAATAAAAATACATTTGAGTGAGCTGTATCGAATTGCCATTCCTTTATAAATATAAAGCTCTCTGTATCAAAATGAGCAACAGACTGAAATTTAAAGTGAACATCTGATTTGTTAAAAAATGTGAATGACTGACTAGCTTGCATTTAAAAAAAGTTCCAGGAGTAATTGTTAGAGGAGAGAACAAATGCCTAACATGAAACCAATGGTGGGCTGGATTCACCTTGAGACAAGAGTACTGCTTAAAGTGTTGCCAACTGTCTACGTAATTAAGAGATGTGAAAAATTATATGTATTTTTAAATCTAATTCAAAATGTAATTATTATATGTATTACACAGTATTATATGATGTCAGCTGTAAATTATCCTTGTGGAGTGAGAAACACTGCCGACACTTTGCCAATGGCATGATGTGGTTAAATATATGGATTAAAGATACTGCAAATATATTATGAAGGATATTGGAATGGATGCTACTATTGGTGTTCCTGAATTATTACTGTACATGACATGAATGACAGTGAAAATATTTACTTAAAGAATATTATACTACACTGGAAGCCATGTGACCTCACTCAACCAAACAATTATTCAGAAAGTACAAGTGAATCAGTAGATTAACACCGCATAAGCCCTGGGACAGTCATACACCAAAACCCATAATTCCATACAAACTGTTTAGTTGCTTTAAACTTCCTCACAGATAAGTAACGTCATTGTTATTACAGATGACACAACTAGATGGCATGGACGGGTTTAAATCCCACCACTGCCAACTAGTTTTAAAAGAATAACCATGCTGGCACCAGATAGATGGTCTCTTAAGTAACATCACTGGTACCCAGCAAGTTAAAGTAAAAGAAAGAAAGAATGTGAAAACAAGTCTAATCCATTAAACAATTCAGACAATTTGACCTGGCCTCAACAGCATAAAGACAATGTGCACTGCTGTCCTGGGTATGGGGATTCCAACAGCCACACCCAGACTTGACTGTACATAATCCCCTTACAGAGCTGAGTCTTTGGACTAGCACCCCAGACCCCTTTCTCACCACTCTCTTAATGAACCACAGTGTTCTCCAGTGCCCTTTAACCAAGGTAAGCACCTTTTAAGCACATTATTATTTACACACACACACACACACACACACACACACACACACACACACACACACACACACACTTCCTGGAAAGGCTGGCAGAATTCTCCTGTTTCCCACAACTTACTTCCTGGCCACTATCCTACATTTGCCTAGGGACTACCAGCTACCACATTATTCTTGATTTAGTCAAATATTAAATATACCAGCTACCACATTATTCTTGATTTAGTCAAATATTAAATATACAAGTAAATATCTATCTATCTTTGGTAGCAATCTCAATTGATCTAGCTAACTGGAAATAGGAGTCACAGCTTGTAAACTTACTATGTTACATACTGATAACCATCTTCTAAAATATTAGGTAAAAATAATACCTATATAAATAATAAAGACTGCCCACAAGAGCTTAAAGTAAATAAGTAAACTTTACTTAATAATAAAACAAACAGTACAGTGCTAGTTAAAATATGCAAATGGTTGTGAAAGGGCATGGAGATTTTAAAATAACAGTCAAGGAGACCGAATATGTAAAGCAGAATTTGATCTCTAGCTAACTAATATCCTAGACCTGTTACAAAAGAATTACTGGTCGTAATTCCTCTAAGTTAGAAAAATAATAAAAACACACATGTAGAAAGGGAAACCTTTCATAAATGTTCACCAAGAGCTTCCAAACAGATAATAAGTATCACAAATAACACCATTTCCAAGTATTTATATACATTTCAGTTCATCATTTCAATTTAGAAAGCCATGGGATAATCAGATTACATAATTTTCTTTCCACAGAAAACATTACATCAGCTTACATTACTCACTTGCTTTCTCACTGGAAAATTAACTAAACCATTTTTTCACATATAATAGAAATTTTTCTTGGAAGCAGTGCTTAATTTTCATCAACCTAGTAATCAAGATCTCTTTAACATGTTTGCATCCTTTCACAGTCCTGGACAAAAACTCCTTTTGAAGTGCAGTTTACTTGGATTTTATGACTTGATAGCTTCCTGAGCAACGAGGTTATATTTTGCATTTCAATTGGAGTTCACATATTTCTTTTCTTTTCTTCTTTCTGATATACGCAGAGAAGAGGTAACAAAATTAGATACATTTTTAAGGTGCACTGTTTTAGCAGTACAAAATAAGAGAGAAAAACAAACAATGCATCTTTAAATCAGTTTTCGTTAGGATGGTATTATCCCTGGCACCACAACAGATTTGTTGTAAACCATAGACATTATTCAAAATAGCACAAAAGGTACTCTTTGTGTGCATTCTGAATTCACAGAATAAATGAATAGGAGTTATACTTGGGGCAAGTGGAAACCTACTACAGTCCAATAACAATAGTAATATAATAATACAGCTGTTGTGCAACACTGTTTGTGTAATATTTACAATCAGATACCACAAATACAAATTTTATACACAGACAACATTTTACTGTAAAAAAGATAATACTTTACCAGATGATGAACATAAGGTTGCATCACCCTTTGTGCTGTACAAGTAGTGAAAACTAAGTGAGTGCATGTGCTGATTACTGGAATGTTATAAAACAACTGCCAGGCCAAACCTAAAAATTAAATGTTTTACATTACTGTAAATCGCTATATAACAACTGACACAAGTGAAATTTATATAAGATTTACTTCCCGTTGAACCATGCTTTTGAACCCTCAGCCTTCAGTCTCAGGATCAAACCTTGCTATTCAGGAGTAAATCCTATGCCTTGTAGGTATTACAGCTACAATAAATCACTGAAGATACAGTTATTGGTTTTGTACGTATACTATACTAGCCCAAATTTGTCAAGCAGAAAGCAAAGCTGCTCACGGCACAAAAAGCTTCAAAATGGCATGGACAACCTTTCACAAAATGAACTTAGTACTTGGATAGTAACAAGATCTTGAGTATTTTTTTTTTATCATTCAGGTACTTTTTCTTTGTCTATTATATTTACTGTTATAGATATGGCCAGTGAACTGTGTTTATCTGGAACAATTTTTGACCTTGGTTTCAGTAACAAATTCACCTTTACACTGTAGTCACTGTCATCTGTTTGCAGTTGCACTAAGCTGTTTCAGAAGCCCTGTGTGGAGCAGCCAGGAAAGATATCTTCATACCTCTCAAAAGTACTGAATTCCTTGGTATTTACTGGTTTTGAGGGCAAAATAATGGGGTGCCACAATTTCCCAAGTTGCCCCTTTAATTAACGATTTTTTTTTTTTATTATTATTTTTTTTTGTATTACAACTTTAAATTTATGCTGACGTCACCACACATCACCAGCCTACAGGGGAGTGTGTGATGACATCAGCTTCACTGGACTCAGTCAGATATTTATTTTGAACTGTTTTGAAGGGAATATAGCAGCAATGGCAACTGTGCACTGTATCTGTTTGGGATCCGCATATAAATAGTTCTTACTCATGGCTACATCTTTGTGCAAAGATGTTAATACTTTTAACCAGAAGTTAGGTACTCTATTTGGGGTTTTCCAATTAATGGCTTTTCTTAACTTTGTTTCAATCTCAACTATATATACCCACCAGTGACTAGAAGCTTTTGTATACTGGCTGGACATTCAGGTAGCAAGAGAGGAAAACGCAAGAGTTTGGAATACTGCAACATGTGAATAGAAGGACATCTGTTTGAGGTTCTTGGTGGCTCACTGGCCATAAGTTTATTAACAACTTATGAACCCCTATTATATAGAGGTATAATACTGATGGGTAAAGATACAGGACAACTAGCTTGAGGTGCCTGTTTTTGAACCTGAGAGTATACAAATGAATACCTCTGTAGTTATTTTTTCACATAACTTCAGAAACAGTATGTCAACAATGCACTATTTTTTTCAAAACTTTCTAATGTTATGCATGCCTTTACTACCTCATAGGTCAAGGAGCAAAACACCTCATTAGGTTAATAGGCTCATAATTAAGTACTAGGCAATCAGTCTACCAACCATTACAAGCCTAGCCAATAACCCATATTCAAAGTTCCCTCCATCCTGGAGGAGGGCAGTAACAAGATATACCAGGGGAGAACTTGTGGTGTCCATCCAATGACTTTGGTTTACCATCAAGATGGCAAGGGTGCTACTGTGTTTGACAGGTAGCGGAAATCTGTTCAAAAGGTGGGTTTACACACTAGGATATGAATCTGTCACAGCAGCATGTCCCATTTATTTGTTGAACAAGATTTATTTCCTTTAACCTGTTATTTTAATAACCATTTGTTCTGTGAAGGAATAGAATGTCAAAGTAGGATGGATCTTTCATGACTCAAAAGGCTAGACATTTATCTTCATGGAGGAGTCTATAAGAAATTCTGTGTTGAGGGAGGGCTTGCAGTCTGAACCTGAGAACTATGATTTTGAGACTACTGTACTTTTTATTTAGGAAACTCTGATATCTCAAGTACCTGCCAAAAGGGGGCATTATATTCAATAATGGACCTAATGAGATGCAAGTAAAGAGAAAGTAGGGCTTCTCTAGCTCTACAGGAGATGTATTTAGAAATTAGATGAACCAGGTAGAAGATTTTTCTAAGAACTGCAGTGACATGATGGCCAAAAGATAAGGAACTATCAACAAGAGTGTCTAGATCTCCTATGACAGTGTCTGAATGGAGGTATGTGTCACCTGTAAGGTATGTGAAACTGTTTTTTTAATCAAAGTTCACTACACTGCATTTTTTTCATATTTAATTTGAGACAGTTTTTCTTCCACTAATTGTTAACATGTTCTAATCCATTTTGGAGCAATTGTGATTAGGAGGAAGACTGAATTACAACACCAGTTTACAGTAATCTACAAACTTAGGTAACCATAGGCCAGGAGTATTAGCCTGAAGGTCTGAGAAATAAATGCCAAACAGGAGAGGGTCCAACTCTAAGCCCTGTGGTATACCACTGGTATCTTTCTGCTTTCAGAAGTGACACCTCCACCTCTAAATCACATGGGTTTTGTCAGACAACCAGTTAGCTATCACCACACCATGTAAGGATTTACATCCAGATTAACAAGTTTGGCAATAAGAGGCATAGTATCACAGGCCTTGGCCAGGTCCAGATATGCTATATGTACTATGTATCTATGATCCACTGTCGTTTTAAAAAACGCAATCATATGAAAGAAGCAGGACCTTCCTTTGGCAAAGCTGAATTAACGGGGGTGCATAGTTAACAGATTTTCCCTGTCCAGATTAATGAGAACTGAAATAATACTTTCAATAACTTTGCATACGAGACTAGTGATACTAATGTATCTATACGTACCAGGGTCTTTTGATGGGTCACCTTCATTCAGTGACATTACAATGGCTGTTTATCAGGCTTTAGGAATACAACCAGTGAAAAGGCTAAGATGAAACAGGTTAAATAGGGGTTTAGATAGGTCATATTTTACAATGATAATGAGGCAACCTGGTCCGCAACAGGGTTGGCCACCTGGCAGTGTAAACCTTGGCTCAAGATGATTGTCACTGCAGAATCAGCACCCCGACCCCATGTGCAAAATGGGAAAAGGAGTTGAGGATGGATGGATGAATGGAATTAGGCAACCTGGCAAGTTATCTAGGTCTATAGATGAGGTGTTATTAGCTTTTTTGAGGGCTGACAGGACGATTAAGTAAATGGGAGTCGTAGGGTACAGTGAGACGTCAGTGCACAGAATCTTATCTGAATGCAGGTTAGTAATGAGATGCCAACATACATAGAATTTCTACCCATTCTGAAGAAGTACAAGCTTAAACCTGAACAGGTTTAGGTAGAGGGCATGAGGGAGTGAAGCCAGTCACAATAAGACAAGGGTAACTTTACACTCCAATGAAAAAATATAGTGTCAGCATGCCAATCTTTTTAGTGTGACTGACATTCTTTATCAATTGTTTTAAAAACAGCCTTCGGGGACTAAATACAATAGCAATACATTGGTTTTTACAAAGTGGTAAAAGATAAAAAAAAAGATATCACTTTTATGGTCAATTCCCAAGCTGGCAAAGATGATAGGCATAGTTGCAAGATTATTTTATTTTACTTTTGTGTATTAATTTCCATGGAACATTCTCTGATATAATTAGCTGTTGGCTTCTTTCTCCTCCTTTTCATATCCTCAGTGGCAAAAGTACTTCCTTTGCAAGTTTCTTATCAGGATTCACTAGGTGGTTCATATTGCCACTCAATTTGTTGCTTCATTCAGCAGTGGAAATTAACATTTGTATTTTAGGTGTCTAGAAACATGATGGCACGTTTCCCTTTTTATTTAAAACAAGTAATCATTTATATTGTCTGAATGATTCTTTCATTATTATGTAATGCACTAAGAAGTACTTGCAATCATAGCCAGATATTCATGTTGACAAATATAGCAGGCTATGACGAAAGAGGAGGCAGTTTTGACAACATTAGAATGGAACCTGTATATTAATGAATGTACCTAACAAATTTCAGCACACCACTGAAATAAAATACCATCATTAAGATTAGCTAAAGCCTTTTAAATCAGAACAGAAGTTTGCTGGGTGTCAGCACAACTGTTTAACAAGGTCAATCTATCATGTAAGAAAATATAATAGATTTTATTAAAAGGTAGCACAATTATACCTGATGCTCATTTCCAGGAGAGACACATTTACTGATACTATCCATATTGGTCCTGAATCCAAGGTGTGAGCTATGCACTGATGAGCTACACTTTGGGTCAGATTCAATAAAGCCTACACTAAGCATACACTAAGCATACATGATATGTACTCAATAAAATTCTTATCACATTTTTTATGCTTTCTAGCCACTCAGAAAGATTACAGCAAGTGTACATTTAGTCTACATTTTGTGGTAACATTTATGAGTTCCTGTCAATATTTAAAACTGCAGTAATATCAATAGGAAAACTAAAATTAGGAAGAAGAAGGTGTGAGTTATGTCTGTGTTGTCTGTTCACTCAGAACTGTGTGCACTTAGTGTACTCTTAGTGTACGCTTTATTGAATCCCGGAGTTTATCTAGAATCTCACCTTAATATGGCAGTAGTCATACTGGCCTGCCAATGATCCTGGAACATAAAATATAAGGAAAGGTAAACACAATGTTTATTATAATTACATGTATGAGTATTGAGTAATTGATTATGACATTTTGTATATTAATTTATTTCAGGAAGTGCTAATTATTGACAATGTAGCACCGGGAGCATACTGATGATGCTCTGGACAAAGATAACCATGCGATGCACTTCTCTGACATCAAATAGATGCATAACAAGTTTTTTTCCCCAAGTAAATTTCACAGCTGTTATGCTGTTGTCTTAGGCTATGGCATACACAGCATTCACCATGAAATAGTGTTAGGTAGTGGTAACAACCTTAAAATGTGCTGCCACACAAAAAAGTAGTTGGACAGGTTTTAAAGCTGTTAGCCCATCAGAGGTACACCTAAAATCTGCTCACTATATGTGTGACAGTGCCAAGTGTTTTGTGGTTTTCAAAGCTGTAAAACACTTAATGATCCTGCATTCTTTTAATCTAGCTTGTAGTATATTGGGGCAGATAAAGTTGTGTACTATAAATAATTAGGTCTTTGATCATAACTGCACGGACGTCAAGATTCACTTTGAGAGAGAGAGAGAGAGAGAGAGAGAGAAATGCTGTCTCTCTTGAGGTTAATTTCTTCATCTCTATATCTTGAACACATAGCATGTAGTGTGCTGCTTATGAGCGAACACTTGATGACAGTCTTCTGTATGTGCTTGAGTAAGATTATCTGGAAATGGTCATTTTGTGGCATACAAACAACATTTATCTTTTAAAATCAGTAAATAAAGCCAAGAACTGAGCGACAGTGAGGAAGTCAAACGATGCAAAAATTAATTAAAATCTCCACTTTTAATACAAAAATATAAGACAGGATAAGTGCTTTCGCAAGTAGCTTCATCAGATCCATACAAAAATCCAAGTGTTAATTGCATGCTTATATACCTGCAGATGATGACTCATACTCATGGTTAATTAGCAAACAAGGTACTGCCCATCATTTTTAAAGATATAGATGATGTTTAAAATGATAGATAAAAAACAATATATAAAAGCTTCATAAAATGCATTGCTGAAAGATAAATAATGACTAGGCATCAAATTACAAACATATTGATCAGAATATTATGACTAACTGAATTATATTAAGAAACACAAAACTATGTATAAATTAAAAAGTAAATACATCTGTATATAATCAGTGTATAACAATTCATTTGACATTTCTACGTTGTTTTAGTTTTGGTCTTATAGAGGCTCTCTCATTCAGGCCAAAACCTTTGTCAGCCCTTAATGAAATAATCCATTGCATTTCCTTACTTTCTGTGTAGGTTCTGATATCACCTCCCCCTGCATTAGGAGAAATAACTTCTAGCACCTTGAATAAAAAGTAATGTTCATTGTTGTTTAATGTAATATGTTTGCTTAGAGCATTGTGCAATGTACCTCTCTTCATATGATAGATATGCTCCCTCATCCTATCTCTTAAGGGGCGATTAGTCTTGCCTACGTAGAATGACGGGCAGGAATGACAAGTAGCCAAATAAACCACATCTGATGTCATACAGTTTGCATTTGCTTGTATCATAAATACTTTCTGTAAGTCTGGTTGAAAAAACTGAGTGTTACTGTCAATAAAAGGGCAAAAAATTACAATGCCCACATGGCTTCATACAACCACCCTTATTATCACTTTTTATAGTTTTAGGGTAACAAAGTATCCTTTTTAAATTATGTTTATTCCTATAAAGGAAAGTGGGTGTCTCACCCACGATCCATTTTAAATCACTGTCAACATGTAAGATACCCCAATGCCTATTAATAACTTCCTTGATTTTGAAGTAGTCAGAAGAAAATTGTGTTGAAAATCTAATACTGTGGTTATTACAGTTATTACCTAAAGGATTATCAAATTCCCTAGGACCAAAATAAGGTGCTGCTCTAGTGCAATGCAGTTCATATATATCATCCATATGTGAGTTGATTTCAGTTGGGGTATAACCCCTATTGACCAATCTGTTTTTCAGGCTAGTTAACTCAGTTTCAAAGCCATCATTCGTAGGGTTTAATCTTGAGGCCCTGATAGCCTGTCCTCTTATAATATTTTTGAAAACGTAAGGGGGGTGCATACTGGATCTAGAAAGTAAGGTGTTACTATAACAGGCCTTACGATGTACACCTGTATTGATTATGTTGTTCGGTAATCTCTCAATAAATAAATCTAGGAACTCTATCCTAATATTTGTTGCATGGTAAACTTAAGGCAAGTCGTAAGGTTATTCATCATGAAATGCATGGATTCTAGTTGTTCAATAGTGCCATCCCATAAAATGAAAAGGTCGTCGACGAAACGTCGATAAAACAGTGTTGCCTGAACATCTCCTCACGAAAAAGCACATGTTCTTCCCAATATCCAAGAAACATATTTGCGCTGTTGGCACATGGTGTGCCTATTGCTACGCCTTCCTTCTGTCTATAAACAGTGGTCATGAACGTAAAGAAGTTATTCTCTAAGACCAACTCCAGAAAATACACTATCAAATCTATTAAAACCATAGAATAATTACTATGTTCTTTTAGATATTCCATTACATAAGTCAGCCCTAAGTCATTGGGAATGACAGTGAACAAAGATTGTACATCTAAGGTGACAAATAAATAGCCAGTAGTTGTACCAAGATGCTTAATACATTCATAAAGGTCAATAAGAAATTGCCTAGAGTCTTTTAATACTGTGATACTATCAGATAAAACTTGTTTCAAATGCTTTTCAATAAATACAGAGAGGTGTTCAGTTAGCCAATCACGACCTGAGACTATAAGTCTCATCGGTGGATCATAAGGGTCGTTATGTATTTTGGGCAAGCCATTGATAGTCGGCATGACTGGATGTAGAATATTCAAATATTCATAGAGGTTCTTGTCTATTAGTTTACTTTTACAAATATCATGCAAAGATTGTTTCACATGGTTGGTCACTATATGTACACTTTCTAGAGAGACAGTTTCATAGAAATTATCTTGCAGCATAGTGGTCATGCTGTTAATGTAGTCAGACATGTTTAAAATTACTATTTTACCGCCCTTATCGGCAGGTCTAATAATGATGCTAGAATCATTCTGTAGTTTATTCAAACAAAGCCTTTCTTTATGTGAGAGATTATCTCTGGTTTTAAATATTTGTCTAGTGTCTCTACCACCATAATAATTATACAATTCATCTTCTGTTAATTTAAGATAGGCTTCCAGAAGGGGGTGGTGTAATGGTGTAAAATCACTCAAATTCTTAAAAACAAATTTATTATCCTGTGTAGCACTAGTGTTAGTATCCTTGTAAAGAAGCTTTAGCATGACATTTCTACAAAAGATTCTTAAATCAACAATAGTGTCAACTAATCTACTTTGATTTTTAGGAATAAAGTTCAGGCCTTTACTCAGAAGCTGAATGTCCTCAGAGGTGAGTACAATGTCAGATAGATTATAGACTAACGCTTGTTGGTCCATATTTTTTGAGAGTTTTTTGTGTTGCAAACTCTTCTGAGAGTTTCCTCTTCTGTCTCCCTCTGCTTAGGGAGCGTCCTCTTGGCGGGCCTTTCTCCATTCAACAGGTAAGGGAAAAGACAGAGCATTAGTGAAAGACCTATTCATGTTGGCATCTCTAGGTCTGACAACAACCTCCCCATTAGTGTCAGTAAAAGTAGGTTTATTTTTAACAACATGTACTTCCGGGTATAAGTTCGTATCAGAACCCATGCTGGGATGGACAATATGTATGACATCTACAGTGTCGTTATTATTGTCCATAGTGGAGTAAATTCCACGTGAATCACTAGTAACAACACTCCTGGTTTTACTGGCAGTACCCATGTCAGTAACGCTTAAATTAGGAGCGTCATTATTGCTACAGGCTTTATCATTGTATTTAGAGCCAGAAATGTCACTTCTCATACACTTTTCTATATGCGTTTCATTCACTGTAACATTTCTATGACTTACATTTTCCAAATCAGATCGCTTATTTAAAAAGTTATTATCATTGTTATTGTGATTAGCTGGTCGTTGTACCATTTCATTTTGTCCTTGGACATGTATTGGCCACATAAAGACATGGCCTTGCTTAAAATCGTTGATGTCCCTGGTGACTTTATGTCGTTTCTGTTGCAACAGTTTGCGCTCAAAAGCAGAGACACTGTCCAACAGATTATCAAACGATGACTGTACAAATGCCATTGGAAAGTCATTAAACAAGGTCTGTTGTTGCATGTTAATATTGTCTATTATTTTGGTTTCCTCTCGAAGGAAGAAGTCTATAGGGAGCTGTAAGTATTTGCGACTTACCTCTATATTCAGTCGCTGCCACTGTGCCAGCAGTTCAGGATAATCTCTGCCCTGACTTGGCATTGTGAAAACATGCAAACTACGTGGAATTATGTTCTTTTCTAAACAAAATTGGAAATGCATCCTCTGCGTTTGGTGACACTTTAACTTCATAAAGCTTTTCTCAATACCCTCAAGGAGCATGTGTAGTTTGTCTGAATCGATAGTCGCTCCAGTTACATCATCAGTGACTGACTCACTCTCGAAAAACCAGGAAGAACTAATCGCTCCTTTCAAATGCTGTTGAAACCTTAACTGTAAGGCATCATAACCACGGTCTTCACCTCTTGGAATGCCACAGTCATCACTTCTTGGGTTATAATCCAGTTTGATATTCGCCATGAGTGTATCAAGCGTAAAATCACTAGAAAAACTCACTCCTGCCCACGGAAGTGAAAAAGAATAATAATGTAAAACGGATTTAAAACGGATTGTGGGTGAGACACCCACTTTCCTTTATAGGAATAAACATAATTTAAAAAGGATACTTTGTTACCCTAAAACTATAAAAAGTGATAATAAGGGTGGTTGTACGAAGCCATGTGGGCATTGTAATTTTTGCCCTTTTATTGACAGTAACACTCAGTTTTTTCAACCAGACTTACAGAAAGTATTTATGATACAAGCAGATGCAAACTGTATGACATCAGATATGGTTTATTTGGCTACTTGTCAATCCTGCCCGTCATTCTACGTAGGCAAGACTAATCGCCCCTTAAGAGATTGGATGAGGGAGCATATCTATCATATGAAGACAGGTACATTGCACAATGCTCTAAGCAAACATATTACATTAAACAACAATGAACATTACTTTTTATTCAAGGTGCTAGAAGTTATTTCTCCTAATGCAAGGGGAGGTGATATCAGAACTTACACAGAAAGTAAGGAAATGCAATGGATTATTTCATTAAGGGCTGACAAAGGTTTTGGCCTGAATGAGAGAGCCTCTATAAAACCAAAACTAAAACAACGTAGAAATGTCAAATTAATTGTTATACACTGATTATATACAGATGTATTTACTTTTTAATTTATACATAGTTTTGTGTTTCTTAATATAATTCAGTTAGTCATAATATTCTGATCAATATGTTTGTAATTTGATGCCTAGTCATTATTTATCTTTCAGCAATGCATTTTATGAAGCTTTTATATATTGTTTTTTATCTATCATTTTAAACATCATCTATATCTTTAAAAATGATGGGCAGTACCTTGTTTGCTAATTAACCATGAGTATGAGTCATCATCTGCAGGTATATAAGCATGCAATTAACACTTGGATTTTTGTATGGATCTGATGAAGCTACTTGCGAAAGCGCTTATCCTGTCTTATATTTTTGTATTAAAAGTGGAATTTTTAATTAATTTTTGCATCGTTTGACTTCCTCACTGTCGCTCAGTTCCTGGCTTTATTTACTGATTTTAAACTTTTTTCTGTGAACCTGAGCGTTTACCTGTCCCATTGGATTTACTTTGCTACATTAACATTTATCTTTTGTTTTTGTTTTTTTTTTGTGTTATTTTTTTTAAAGCATATAAAATAGATTTATTTTTTAACTGATAACCTGACATTGTTTTGGTTAATAATTTCAGGCCTATTTGTCCATTGGAAATATATTAAGAGATTTTTTAAGCTTAATAAAACTGATCATGACAGCTATCATTTAGAACATTTATATTCTTGTTTATGCCATACAATGCCACAATTTTTTTATTCACATGATTTTCTAATAATTTATCAGTGTCTGATGATGATCTTTAGAGCAAAGAGTGGTGATTTCTTGTTAAAAAGCACCACATTACAGCTGCAATTCAGTGTTGCTCTGAGAGATAAGTCACAGAAGATTATGATCAGATCATGGATCACAGACACATTGTTAATATGTTTGAGAAATTAATTTAAAACAAGTTACCTTGACAGCAAAGCTTCAGAAGTGAAGTTTCTTAATCCATTTTAAAAACATATGCAACACAGAGGATTATTACCAGGTATCTGCTCATACTTATTAAGTCTTCAAAAGATGGATGCCAAGAAATTCACCTTGAGATTTAAGCTCCAGAGGTGAATCTTGGCATCCATATCAAGAACAAATAATGAGGTTATGATCAGTGAGACCAGATGATTAATAATTGCTTTACCTGCTCCATGTACAAACAAACAGTTGCAGAAAAAAGTGTGGGAGCATTTAGTGTTTAACTGTCTTTTAAAGCCTTTAGTCAAATACTTCATGCTGCCAGACAGACAGCAGACAGAAATATAATGTCCCTCTAAAGAACAAATTATTTTAAAGGCTGTTAGACACTTTTTCTACCATATTTTGTCTTTATAAGTGTGGCAGAGGGAAGCATCTAACAGTTTTTTAAAGCCCATTAGGACCAATAGAAATTAGGGTCTGAAATACAGAAACTCCCATCAGCACCAGAGTACTCAGTCTCCTTAGTAACCCTAGATACTGGTCATGGTTAGCTTAGGAAAAGATAAGGCAGGGGTGGTAGACGTGGTGAATGAGGAAAGAGCCCGGAGCATGCTGATGGTCAGCTGTGTGAGCCAAAGAGAAAGCAAAAAAAATCATGGATAACTAAATCTTCTGTTCAAGAAACAGCTTTTAAAAATGTCACCTTTGGAGAGAAGCTAGATAAGCGAATGTCTTGAAATCCATTTTGGTAAGACATAGTTTCATAGTTAATTACTAGGCTTGCCATTAAAGACCTTAGCCCAGATTCCCAATTGCCCCAAAGCACTGTCTTGTTAAGTGACTTGCTCAAGGTCACACAGTAGACAGATGAAGGTTGAAAGATTCATACCCAGTATCCTTAGCACAGAAGGTAACCAATTGAAATGTTTGGACCCACTACAGCTAGCCCTGAAATACAGAGACCGAATGGCTGAAAGATCAGACTTGTATAGACCAAGTCGGAGATGTCATTTCTCGGAATACTCCCTTTTCTCCAAGATATGGAAAATCTTGGATTTGGTATATATATATATATATATATATATATATATATATATATATGCTTGTGGGTGTGGAAGGCTGTAGTGGGGGATTGCCTGCTCTCCCCCCCAAAAAGAAGTTTAAAGAAGAAGAGCAATTTTCCAAATTCCATCTTTTCTTTTTTCAGCTTTTTGGCAATCAGCAGTTTGAGTGCCAACATTTCAGTGGGGAGACGTACAGGAAGCAGCTTATTGACAATACAGAGATTTAGCCCTCTGTACTAACTGCCAGACTGTACTCTGGTTAATAATCTCTTTATAATTCATTGTAGTATTTAATGATTCAAAATTTAAATATTAACAACCAGCTCCTGGAAGGATGTACGTATGTGTGGTTTAGGGCAGTCCTGCTGTCAATTACCATTCAGTGTAAGCATGTCTACTGCACAGATACTTTGCGGTTTGGTATCTGAAATATTTGTCTTAAACAACAAAGTGCCATGAAATACTTACATGTAACAGTCCACTGAAGGTTGCATCCAGCATTCTTTATTTCTTGCCTCCAGTAGGTCAGCTACTTGGAAATAGTGAATTCAAAAGCTGTGTTTTTTACCTGCACTCCCTGGGTTAACATATTTTGAGTGTTTCATTAAATGAAAAGATGCCACAAAAATAGCAACAAATGCAAAGGTATTCTGACAATTCTTAATACTATTATGGCCATGTTCCCTACTGCTTGAAGTCATAGGAATGTTATCTGAAATTATTTAGTAGGTGATCTCTTTTAAAGTTCTTACCATTGTCAAAGTTTAAGTGTACGTGTTGTTACTGAAGGCCATTACTGAGTGCTCACAGTAGGTTAACTTCACTATTAGATGCTAACTCAGTGACAGTTTCACTTTTTTCATGTTTTCTCTTAATTTTATGCCATAAGATAACTGCTGTATCTCACCAACCAGCAACATTAAAAACATTGCCAGTTACTTCTTAGGATAGCAAAGTGAAGGGGCTGGCTTTTTATGGTGACAGGCACAACTAGTTGCTATTACTTAGAGACAAACAACTTCAGCCCTGTTGTCTGCTTCATTCTCATTTCTATTGGTATGCAGGTACTTCTGAGTCTTTTCATGTGCAAGGTTCTTAAATATTAACCATTCTTGGTCACATCTTGTCTGTGGTGATATATATTTTGTCCACTATTGGTGTGCGGGTACTTCTGAGTCTTTTCATGTGCAAGGTTCTTAAATATTAACCATTCTTGGTCACATCTTGTCTGTGGTGATATATATTTTGTCCACTGTTTTACCAGTAAACGCTGCTAGTGACATTTTCAGCACTTTGGCAACACTCAATAATTTTGAAATTTACTTTGCATTTCTTAGCAAAAACATCTGGATTCTATCAAACGTTAATGGAATGTAGAACAAACAGTTTTTTTTTCAGTAATGTAGCCTAATTTATATGCTAGATTATTTGTCATTTTGTACATGTTTCTTCTATCATTATTTTATGCATGTTTATATATAAAATGCTCAGGTTTAAAGGTAAGCTGATAATCTCATCAGATGTAGAAGCTTTTATTTAAATGTCTGATGCCACCATGATGCAATTTACTGGAAGGAATATTTCACTTTATGCAGATATTTAAAAGCTTGCACAGTGGGTGAAAGCCATTATTTTTAATTTAAAATAACTGGTTCCTAGAAGTTATAAAACAGTTATTTAATTATTTACAGTCTTGCTTACATTGAAATTAGGACAGATATACAGGCGTTAAAACTACACATTTTAGATTCACTGTAAGCATTCTAAAGCTGCAGTCCATGGTAGATTTAATTATGGCATATACTGCATGTATTTTGCTCATCTTGAAAATTATGCACTATACAAATTGCTAATAGGAAGAGTCAGCACATAAATAACAATTAATAAGTCCACAAAGCAATTTGCTTTTGAAATATTATTTGAAAGCCAGAAGATTAAAATATGGTTACAGGTTCTTGCATTTGTAAAGCTGCTTCAAAAGTCAGGGTGTACAGAGTATAAGCTGCTTAAAGGCAAAATGCCATTGAAATCATGATTCTGCTTTGCATCGCTCATTGCATTTTGTGTCTTCTGCTGCTCAAAAAAATGAAAATTCTTTTTTATGCATATATAAGATGACATAAACAAAATACTGACATTAGAAAGTATATACTTTAAAGAAGGCCTAAATACTGAATGCAAATACAACATAGAAATAACAAAATCAAATGTCTAGTTTGGCAGTTAGCACAGAGGGTTTAATCTTTCATCTGTTAATGAGCCGCTTCCTATAATCAAAGCTATAGGTTTTGAATCCTTCCACCTCAATTTGCCTGCTGTGTGACACTAAGCAAGTCACCTAATTGGACAGTCATCCTGGATCACCCCTGAAAAGGGATACTTGTGTCCAGTGGGATTACCTGATTAACAGATGAATTAAAACATCACCTGGATAATAAACAAGTAATATGAATTAAATACAGTGTAAACACGTTAGCTTGTATTTTTTTTTTTTATAGGGATTGAAAAAGCAACTATTAAGAGTACATGTAAACATCTCTTCATCTCAGATGTTTAATAAAGATGTCAGATAAAGTCTGGTGATGATAGTAGGATTTGAGAGAAGGCAGTGGCTCTTTAGCTGCAACTTACAACATTGCACTACTGAGATTGTTGATTCACACACCAGAGAAAAAACAGGAAGCAAGAATCTGTCCAAATGCACCTAGCATAGTAGGTAACAGAACATGGAAACAATGGCAAAGGTGATCATTCAAACTTAGCATGTTAGGTTACCAGAGGCCTCAGATAATAAAAAGAAGTAAAATTGATTTTAGCTCTCAGATATTCAATTTGCTTCATGATCTTATGATCATGTGTGTGTGTGTGTGTGTGTGTGTGTCCTGTTGTTATTGTTGTTAGGGGATTAACTCAGAATTAATGGAAAACCTGTTTCACAACTGATATCTAAAAAAATACTTTGGTAAAATACAGCACAAAGGAATTAAGATAGTTTCTTACATGCTGTTCACCACCAAACCCCAATGAATACTGCAGATAAGGATATAAAATTAAAAAAGTTCAAACAGAAGTCTTCTTTTGTCTAACGAATAATGCTAACTTCAACATCAGTTTACAAATTATGGTTATCTCTGTTCTGAAGGCTTAAAAGAAGCCCTGTCTTTGGTTAATAAACCATTTTCCAAAATGTTATCTTTGATCGTTGGTGTAAAGTTTGCATTTCAGACTTTCAACATAAGCACAGATGCAGATTCATAGGTTCGTAGGATATAAGTTAAATGTATTATACTGAACACAAGTGCAAAATATATATAGAGGGATACTTACATTTGACAAAACTCCCTAATATCAACATTACAAATGTCAGCACGTAAACATTGGCATTTACAATACTGACACATCATTGCAGTCCCCACACCCCTTCTAATAACATATACTAACCAACCATCTATTTTGTCAGCTGAAATGTGTCAACAAAACCGATGTCGACAATTAGGAATCCCATTTACTTTCAGAACACACGTACATATAAGTATTGTAATGCTCTAAAAATAAAATACAGGCTATTTATAATGAAATGGAGAAACCCTATCTCTACTTAACTAACTAAAATTATTAAACTGAACAAATTCATAGTCAAAGAAGAGACATTTTTGATAATCTTGAGAATATCCAAAGTTCTTATTCATATTTATCTGCAGTACATAATACTATCTCTTCTATTATTGACAAAAGCTATATATATATGTGTATATATATATATATATATATATATATATATATATATATATATATATCTAACACATGAGTTTGGATAAACTGGACCCACAATATTATCTAGACAGGACACTGCAAAAAAGTTTTTTAAAAAGTAACAACTAAACAAAAGTCCTAGTCTGGATAGATACTCTATCTATAAATCGGTCTCATAAAAGATGCAATTGTTCTTATTGACTGTCTTTTATTATTTAATGTAAGAAGCTTTTCATTATGATTCCAGTAAATCACTCTTGTTTCCTCTGCATACTCATTCAAACCATCTGGATATAAAAAATAACCTTTCTTTTCATCAAACTCATTACTGTTTTTAGTAGTTGCATTTTCTGTTTTTTTTTTCAACTGAACAGAAGGCTAATCATAACAGTACTGTCACAGGATACGTAATTACAGACTGAAGCAATATAAACAGAAATGTAAGCATTAGTGTTAAAATATAACATGTCCCAGTTATCCATTTCTATTTTATCTGTTTTTGTGATTTGTGCAGTGATAGTTTAGAGCACTTCACATAATTTAAATAGCAAAGTTTAAAGACAAAAATATTCAAAATACTTCCAGCAGGTACACATTTCTAGTCAAAGACTGAGGAGAAAATTAACTGTATACGGTTTGGGACATGACTATAATAGTAAAAATGCCATCTTTTCCTGATCACATTGTAAATATGTTTAAATATTACCGTGATATCTTTTTTGTACCAATGAACTATGCACACACACACACACACACACACACACACACACACACACACACACACATACACATATATGGATGTATGTAAAAACATATTATTTTAACTTGATATGTGTTGTTTTTCTTATCCAGTTACTGAATTGTTTACAGCTTTTCTCCTGGGCTTCCAATGAAAATGGGTTTGTGCCAAACCCAGTCGTACTTTCCCAGCAACCAAAGGCAAAATAAAACAAAATAAATAAAAATAAAAGGTCAGATGGGCAGTCTGTGATTGCTTTTAAATAGGCAATGTGAGAGACTGTTTTTAGCATTCTGACTGGCAAACAACATTACACTGATTGCTTCTTGGAAACAGACTACATATAGTCAATTATTTTATTACAGAGAGAGAGATTAGGAATCACTGCACACAACACACATTTTGAGTGAAAGCAAATGGAATATAGAAATCATTTTAAAGAGATTGCAATATAAAAAATTCTGGAAAGGTAGAACTGTTATATTTATGGATGATTTAATTATGCTGTAACTGATCTGGTCATCGAAAAGTGGATAATGCTATCAGATTATTTACCACTTTCAAAAACATGCCTTGAAGTTTTATACTTTTTTTGCTGTTAGCACATGACTTACCCTTTTGAATAAAATGCTGAAGTCCAGTTTCTTCAGATCATTAGTTATAATCATAAAAATCTAACTTTAATTGAAAGCACAGCAGAATTTGTTTTTGTAACATGCTTGAACATTTACAGAAATCTGTGTGACCTAAGGATGAACCACTTAGCAATGTATTTTAAAAGAACTGGATTAAACAAACCTTTGCCGGAAGCTGTTACAACATGAGGATGATAATGATGCAGCTCAAACATATGTGACTTTGGACTATCTTGTATTACAAATGCATGGCAAGAGTGTACAGCAGGGGTCATGTTTTGTAGTTTTGGGAAATGCGTGTCATAAATGGCTATAACAACATGTCAGATTAATCTGGTTATTATCAAAATATGTGCTTTGTCTTCTCTTCCTGTAGCTATACCCATACAAGAATGGATATCTAGGGACCCTCCCTACCTCACTGTACACCCCCCCCACACACACACACGATCCTGACTTAAATATGTCTTGTTGCAGATCGCCAAATGTGGAAGAAAGGGGTGAGCACATTTTCACTTTTGTCATATATTTTCTCGATCTTTATAAGTTTCAGATGAGTTATTTATCATTCTTAATCATATTATTCAGAAGGGCCGAGATCTCTTACAGTGGAAGTCCTGGGAAAAAACTCCACAATATAACTTTTCATCTTGGTAATGAAATGAGGTGGGCCTTGATAATCACTTTCAGTTCTAGCAAGATAGGGTCCACGGAGAAAAGTTCCAAAATATAATTCTATATCATAGCAATATAGTGTGGTGTGCCAAACCAGTCATTTAAATACTGTCAGGTGTCCAGTTTTGTTAGATCAGATCAAGTCAAAATGACACATGCAATACTGTCAGGTGTCCATTTCTGGCATTGAAATTATTTCAGTGTACTAGTGAAATAATACCGCCTGAAGCTAATAACAAGTGCTGTTCCAACAAGACACCTGACCTAATAATATTATACAATAAAGCATGACCTGTCATGCCGTATTTTTATCCAACCACAGTTTTTCATGTCAAAAGGCACAGGGCACAAAATAAGCAGACTCACTGTAGTCTTGAAATGGTTAGTTCCCAGTTCATCTACAAGAGCTGCAGGGAAATCAGTGACTGTAACAGCACTGTCTGCATGTTCCTAAATAATGTTACCTGAAGCAATGACTAGAACCACACCATAATATTCAGCAACAGATGTAAAAGATAAGAAATCATTATTGTGTTCTGATACTCTTTATTTTCTCTATACATTCAACAATGGTTTCCATTTAGCTAGACTATCAGATGACAACTGCTTTTCAGAACAACTGATGCTATCTGAGCTGTTAAGTACATTCCCTCATGTCTATAAAGGTTAAAGACTGCCAACTGCTGTCATTCGTTTTCTGAGGTCACAAACTGTAAAAAATATGTTGTACAGTTAATA
Organism: Protopterus annectens; assembly: GCF_019279795.1. Classification (NCBI taxonomy): domain Eukaryota; kingdom Metazoa; phylum Chordata; order Ceratodontiformes; family Protopteridae; genus Protopterus; species Protopterus annectens. The sequence continues at coordinate 386,608,342 of NC_056751.1, read as the reverse complement.
GCTTTTTCAACTGCAGACCCTATATTCTTGTGAAATTTTCCTTTATGCAACTTGTTTGATTTCTGTTCATCTCTTGACTACAGGAGCGGCCTTAGGTCAACTGGTGCCCTAGGCAAAAGGTCTCCACGGCACCCCCCACCACACTAACCAGCGCCCCCCTCCTGGTCTTACACCAAATAAATACTGGAAAAGTGCCCCTGCTAGAGCGGCACCCTAGGCGGCCGCCTAGTTCGCCTATGCCTAAGGCCGGCTATGCTTGACTATAATGCATTTATACTATCAGACACAAAAACAACAGCTTAAAATATTTGCTACACAAGCCTGTTATAGCCACAGTGGTACAGCGGTTAGCATTGCTGTCTCACAGCAAGAGGTTCTCTGGTTCGATGCTCGACTGTGTTGCCTTCAGTGTGGAGTTTGCATGACCTCGCTCTGTGGTCAGGTGGGTTTCTTCTGGGTGCTCTGGTTTCCTTACACATTCCAAAGACATACTGTAGGTGGACTGGACATTCTAAATTGGCCCTAGGCATGAGTGCGTGCATGTGTATGCCTTCTGTGGAAGGCTGGGCGCTGGGCTGGCAACATGACACTATAAAACTCCACTGCCAATCATGACCGGACAGGTGATCCACTGTGGTGACGCCTAACTGGGAAAAGCAGAAAGAAGAAGATATATATATATATATATATATATATATATATATATATGTGTGTGTGTGTGTGTGTGTGTGTATGTGTATGTGTGTGTGTGCGCGCTTGCACGTGAGCAATATTTAAAATGGCTTCGTACCCCTAGTGTGCCATTAGAGACATTTAGTGTCCTAACCTTTTATTTTGTCTCTAATACTGAGGTGTTTGTATAATATATTTACAGAAACTGCTCTTACATTATTTCATTACATTAGACTCTGTAGTCATGTCAGCATTTCTTATCGTTTAGAGTCCAAGTGCTTTTTTTTTTTTCCACCAGCCCGTATAATGCAACCATTTATTGCCTTAATCTATTTAGGATACAGAATTCATCAGCTCATATAATGCAACCATTTACTGCCTTAATCTATTTAGGATACAGAAGTAACTTTTACTAGCTTGTGCATAATGCTTTTAGATGATATGAAACTGATAAATGTGAAACCAAAAAAAGTCATTGAAAGTAATCCATCTGGGAGTAACAGATGCAGGTATATTGCATGATGTGATGCTTGAAAGCAAGCATCACTAGAAAGGTGTAAGAATAAAAAACCAAAATGAACTAGTGGAAAAACTTCAATTACTAGCCCCAGCACTGAAGGAACCAGGCATGGAGGAGAAGGTATGTGGCCCACTGACTTCTCCCAGGGGATTGGAAGGGGTTCGTGTGCACTTGGAGGCACACAGGGTGGTGTAGTCTCCCTTGTGGGGAAAGAGGGGCATAGCTATTTGGAGGGGAAAAAAGGAAAAAAAAAACACTTGTATTATGTTCGTGAATGTTTTCTGCAATAATGCAGTGAATATACTCCAATAATATTAAAATATACTATTATTGTTTGTTAAACTCACTTATAATCACTTGTTTTTTTAAACACCAGGAATTGTAAAAATCATCTTGCATTAAAAAAAAACAGCCTAATTCAGAAGTTAAAATAGGTGTTCCACTTCCCTTCATAACTGAGTACTTCATAAAATACTCATCACTCATCAGACCCATCAGAGTACAACGCCCCATCTGGGATGTACCTTACAAGACACCTGCAACAGCTGGAAAGACCACAGAAGTACCTCACCAGTAGGATCACTGGCCTCAAACAGATGCTCTAAGCAGCTCGACTGAAGAAACTCCAGCTGTACTCGGTTGCATACCGCCTACTCAGAGGTGATCTCTGCCTGACATACAAGGCCATGTCCAACCCAGAATTGATGGACATGCTCCACCTAAAGAAAACCATATCCCCTCGAGCCACACGCTCTAGGGATCTAAATCCCACGACAATAAATAGGACATGCTGGAGGAATAGATTCCTGTCCCAGAGACTTCCTATGCCTTGGAACAAGATTCCAATCTACATTAGGCAGAGCTCCTCACTAACAGTCATCAAGAGAAACCTTGATGAGTGGATGGGAAACAGAAAGTTTACCCTGGGGATCACTTCAGTGGCTCTGCTGGACAGAAGCACAGGGAACTAATCTAAGGCGGCGGCAAAAGTCAATACATTCTGGCTAGGCTTATAAATGCCTTCTGGCAGATAGCCTAGTACCTACCTATGAACTTATAATCTTTTGGAGAATGCAAACTTCCAACACTAGATACTTTATATAAATCAGTTGAGTATAGTGTGGGTAAGAGAAGAGAAGTCTATGGGATGTGCCCCATCAGGTACAATATTGTGGAGGACAGTTTAGAAAATTATGATGCTCATCAAAAGTAGTTTGCAAAGAATTTATGGTTATGGTTATGGCAGGAGGGTAACTGAACAGATGGTTATGGGTCACTGATATAGTGGAGGCTTCTTAATTAGATTAAAGGAGAATTTATAACTAATGTGTTAAGGAACTATGGGTAATAAAGATAATCGATTCTTTTTTAGAGAAAGCATTTTTTAAGGAGCACGTATTAAGTGCAAAGTAAAGAAGAGAATTCATTAATATTAATAATACATTGTTTATTTAGCGCAGGATTAACATGAAAGGCAGGGTCTATATTAGATGCACCAAAAGGCTTTAGTGCGAATGCTCACATGAGCAAAAATGCCAGGAATCAAAACCGTGATTGTGGGGTCATGGTACTGTGAGGAGTGGGATATTTGCCCTTTCCTCACTGTAGTGCAACCTCGGAGTTAGAATATATATTTAGTGGGGTGGGTGGTGCAGTCCCCCACAATAGCAACTTTGATTACCGGCATTTTCGCTCATGTGAGCGTTCACGGTAAAGTCTTTTCGATTTTATAATATACACCCGAAAGGCATATACTTACTCCAGACTGTGCTGCTCAGAATAGGATGGGACTGGGTGGCAACAGTAATGATATATAATGAAGCATTTTACAGAAGGCTCTGTAGAAAGTAGAGTGGTGTACCACACTAATGTCAATCATACTGTAATGTTATTTGTATTAGGATAGAATAAATATCTCAGTGGTAGTGATTGTACTTCTCTGGATTACCCTGGAGTGCCTACAGGAATAGTGAATATGTGAATTCTTAACAAATCCTTTATTACTGAACTACATATGCCCTGAAACTGTCATTTTGATTTAGGGAGACTTTTCATTTAAAGTGCACACTTTATGGTGCTCTGCATTAATTTGGACTATATGGTTTTGGGGAAACACAGAATTTCCTTGTTTGCTCCCTTTTTCTGAATGGGTGCATAATGATTAGACTGTCACCTGCACTGGAATCCTGCAGCTAGGCAGCAGGAACATTTTTTTTTCTGCAAGTGTGTGATAATGCAGTTAGTATATATTAAAGCAAGGGTGTATGGGGTGCTGGGCCCCTATTAAACACCCTTTTTATTTTCCTTTTTTTGATGTTAGTAGATCTGTGCTGTGTTAAAGTAGTAAACATTCCCTTTTTTGTTAATCGATTTCTTGGTTATGGCTTACTTGTGTTAATGTGTTCTAGGAATGGACATGCGGCAACACTTAACCATGAGTATGCTTATATGTGTGCATGTGTGACCAAACAGGTTTTGCGACCCTTCCATATCTGGTACAGAATGTGATCATCGTACAAGGTGGTGCCATACACATCTGAATAGTTTGTGGTAAGGACTACTGGACAGATACTCACTTATATCCCTTTGTCTTCTTGTGGCTGAAATGATTTAGTGACACAGTGAAGTCAAGATTTGAAGGGTTGTGCCTGTTCTCCTGGATAAGGACACTGTGATGTGTCTTTCACCATTATGGATGGACTGCAGATGAATACAGAGGTAAACCTTCAGCAACAGAAGACTATCTAATCATACCTGCAACACACTGAGTATGACTCCAGTGCATCATATATTGGCGTCTATGGCATACTCTGCCCATATCATACCTGCAGCACACTGAGTATGACTCCAGTGCATCATATATTGGCGTCTATGGCATACTCTGCCCATATCATACCTGCAGCATACTGAGTGTGACTCCAGTGCATCATATATTGGCGTCTATGGCATACTCTGTCCATATCATACCTGCAGCACACTGAATATGACTCCAGTGCATCATATATTGGCGTCTATGGCATACTCTGCCCATATCATACCTGCAGCACACTGAATATGACTCCAGTGCATCATATATTGGTGTCTATGGCATACTCTGCCCATATCATACCTGCAGCACACTGAGTATGACTCCAGTGCATCACATATTGGCGTCTATGGCATACTCTGCCCATATCATACCTGCAGCACACTGAGTATGACTCCAGTGCATCATATATTGGCGTCTATGGCATACTCTGCCCATATCATACCTGCATCACACTGAGTATGACTCCAGTGCATCACATATTGGCGTCTATGGCATACTCTGCCCATATCATACCTGCAGCACAATGAGTATGACTCCAGTGCATCATATATTGGTGTCTATGGCATACTCTGCCCATATCATACCTGCAGCACACTGAGTATGACTCCAGTGCATCACATATTTAAACTAATCAGACACACCCTTACTCATTCCCTATTACACTACACCACTACTTTGACTATATTACCTTAGCCCTCCTCTACTGCTTAACAAGAACCAACTCCCTCCTCTCTACACCCTCCTTATCTACTTCCACTACTTACTTCTACTACTCACAAATTTTAACCCTTCCCATTTAACACTTCCTAATCTCAATCTCAGTGAAAATGGCTTCGACTTCCTTAACCAAATTAATATTCCTAGCTATACTTCCTACTGTCCTTACCTCCACCTACCTCCTCACTTTTTTCGAAAAACTGCAATATTACCATTTCAACTGCTCTCTAAAACAAACAGCAATTCACACATCCATACTCACTTGCAATCCCACTAATATCACTTCCATTCCTAGCTATCTACTACCCAAATTCCACAGAGTCTCCCACTCTAAATATAATAACCACACTATAAAAAGAGAGAAATATTTACTTTACCTAAAATACAATGCAGCAACAAAACCTCTCAATCTCTCCTTACTAGATGGTGACATCCACCCTAACCCTGGCCCTGACAATACTACTACCCTAACAGCCCAGCCTAAACTCCCCAACTCACTCCTAATAGGACATCTAAACATCCGTAGCCTTAACAATAAAGTAGCTCATCTCCATGCTCTTCTAGATATTCACTCCTTTGATATCCTTTGCCTGACAGAAACTTGGTTGAAACCAGGAACCAAAGACAACAAAATTATCCCCCAAGGCTACAATATCATTAGAGAAGACCGAATAAAACGTAAGGGAGGGGGCTTAGCAGTTATATTTAAAGATGGATTTCACATCTCCACACTCCCATATAACCCTCCTCAGGATAGTAATGCCGAAGTCCTAGTCACCAAACTCCAAATCAACCCTAACAAAGCTTTATACCTCATCTGTATCTACCTACCTCCCGGTAATAATATCAGCACAATTGAAGCTATATTAAACTGGCATCCTCAACTTACCCCCAAGAAACAGTAATACTAGGTGATTTTAATACCGACTGGAAAAAAGTCAATACAGATAACCCCACTTCTCACATTAACCTGCATGGCTTTAATCAAACTATCACCTCCACGACCAGAATTAATAAACCAAACAAAAAAGAGACTACCTTAGACTGGATACTAATAAATAGACAGGAGCAAGCTTATAAGGTAGGCACTCTCCCAGACGATTTAAGTGATCATATGTTGACCTACATCATAAGACAAAAACATGACCTACCTAAACCCCCCACTTTTAGGATTGCGCGGTCCAATAAACACTTTAGCCCAGAATCATTCCAAAATGAACTTAGTGCCTGTAACTGGTACCCTTTAAAAACTCTACCACTTGAAGAGGCTATAAAATATCTAAACTCTACTTTTTTATCCATTCTTGATAAACATGCACCTAAACGGTCGATCCGAATTAAATCCAAACCAGCCCCCTGGCTTTCCAAAGAAACCAGGCAAAAATTCTACTAAGGAACAAATCTTGGGCTAAATGGAGGGCTAACAAAACTATCTCTGATCAACAAAATTTTAGGCAACTAAGAAATAATACAAAAAAGGCAATACTTACAGATAAAAAGAACTATTACTGTAAACTACAACAAAACCATCAAAACAATCCCCAAAAATTTTGGTCTAGCATAAACAAACTCCTGTCCCCTGGACACTCTCATACACCTACCCCTCTTGAGGCTGATCCTAATACCCCCCTACAAACAGCCAATACATTTAATACTTTCTTCACAGAGACCATACAAACACTAGCCAGTCAGCTAATCCCAGACAACTCAAGCCTTCACGCCACAACATTACCTCCACTATCAACATTTAAACTGCAACCTATATCAACTACTCTCATCTGTAAACTCATCCAGAAACTTAAGCCCTGCACACCTTCTGCTGACCAAATACCACCAGAATACTTGCAAAAAGCAGCTAAGGTAATTGCATACCCTGTATCCATCCTCATCAACAGAACCTTTACAGAAGGAATCATTCCAGACATTTGGAAAATCTCCCATATTATTCCCCTACATAAAGGTGGGAATTCAAATGATTACTCTAATTACAGACCTATAGCTCTATTATCTCCTTTAGCCAGAATAATGGAAAAATGCATGCACCAACAACTACTACATCATTTATCTCAACACAACATTCTAGCAAACTGTCAACATGGCTTTAGACCATCACACAGTACCACAACTGCCCTGCTATCTTTTATAGATACCATCAATAGAAACCGCAACAACAATAACCTCTCATCTGCTCTCTTTATTGACCTCTCAAAAGCTTTTGACATGGTCAACCATGCCCTTCTCATCAACATTCTAAAGTCCCTCTCCTTTGACCATCAGACTATTAAATGGTTTAGGTCTTATCTGAGCAATAGGCAACAAGCAGTTCTCTGGCAAAACAACATAACATCCCTTCAGCCAGTTACCCTCGGAGTCCCTCAAGGCTCTATTCCAGGACCACTTCTCTTCTCACTATTTATCAATGAACTCCACACAGCAATCCCCCAAGCCACATGCATACAATACGCAGATGATTCTACGCTAGTATGCACAGCAAACTCCCCCTCAGAACTACATTCTCTAACCCAGAAAGTATTTAACATAGTAGAAACATGGTTTACAAATAGATGCCTCCTTCTCAATGCTAAAAAAACTAAGCTCCTTCTCTTTACACCCACAAACAAATCCGCCCACATAAACTTCTCTGTTATTTCCAATAATGGTACTATTATACTCCCTGACACAACCACTAAACTGCTAGGAATAACTATTGACAATAACCTGACTTTTGATTGCCACATAAATAATACTATTAAAACTGTCAACAGAAAAATAGGCTCCTTATATAAGATCAAACCTTTCCTAACTCCTATAGCCAGAACCACAATTGCTCACTCACACTTAATCTCTTCACTTCTGTACGCTTCACCCATATATACTAACCTAAAGAAAAATAATATTACCAAACTAGCAATTTCCTATAATTCCATTGCCATATTTGCCACTGGCAACCCCTTTAGAACTCACCACTGTCTGAATCTAAGGCAACTAGGCTGGCTTGAACTTCAAAACCAACTGATACTACCCCAACTCACCATTGCCCACAAGATTTTCTACCAACCCAACAGTACTCCTATTCTTTCCAATCTCATCCAGCCTTACAAAAATCTAAATTCCTTGCGCTCCTCTAAGAAACTGCTTGCTTACTTAGGCAAGTCTAATAACCTGGCTGGAGACTCTCTTTTTTGTAACACAGTGGGAAAACACTGGAACCTCCTGCCCAATGAAGTAACATTACATTCATCCTTGCCTCTCTTTAAACATAACCTCAAAAAACACCTCCAAACAAACTGGTTATGCCCCTGCAGCAAGCCTGACTAACCATTTCCCTTTACTAAGTATAGCTCCCTAAATTTCGAATTCCTACTATTCTCGCTTAAATTACTAACACTCCTAATGCATTTGTTACATACTAATTCCTAGTAAGATAGACTAACTGATACTCCCAAATTTATATGCCAATAAACTCTCTCTAATAGATTAATTACTTTTAATTAACTAACTTCTTTTTCTATCTTATTAATACCGGTTGTACAACTTACTTTCTATCTCTAAGCACAAGTCCTTCTTGTATTTTTATTAAAAGCTTTTCTGTCAATTTCTACATTTAATTCTTTAAATTTTAAATTTTTAATTTTTAATGTTGTAATTTCTATAATTGCCGGAGCTTTTCTCCCCGGGCCTCTACTGAAAATGGAAATATATCCAGTTAGACTAGCCCAGTTAACAAATGTAAAATAAAATAAATAAATAAAATAAAATATTGGCATCTATGGCATACTCTGCCCATATCATACCTGCAGCACACTGAGTATGACTCCAGTGCATCATATATTAGCGTCTATGGCATACTCTGCCCATATCATACCTGCAGCACACTGAGTATGACTCCAGTGCATCACATATTGGCGTCTACTGGACAGATATTCACTTATATCCCTTTGTCTTCTTGTGGCTGAAATGATTTAGTGACACAGTGAAGTCAAGATTTGAAGGGTTGTGCCTGTTCTCCTTGAAAAGGACACTGTGATGTGTCTTTCACCATTATAGATGGACTGCAGATGAATACAGAGATAAACCTTCAGCACCAGAAGACTATCTAATCATACCTGCAGCACACTGAGTATGACTCCAGTGCATCATATATTGGCGTCTATGGCATACTCTGCCCATATCATACCTGCAGCACACTGAGTATGACTCCAGTGCATCACATATTGGCGTCTATGGCATACTCTGCCCATATCATACCTGCAGCACACTGAGTATGACTCCAGTGCATCACATATTGGCGTCTATGGCATACTCTGCCCATATCATACCTGCAGCACACTGAGTATGACTCCAGTGCATCACATACTGGCGTCTATGGCATACTCTGCCCATATCATACCTGCAGCACACTGAGTATGACTCCAGTGCATCACATATTGGCGTCTATGGCATACTCTGCCCATATCATACCTGCAGCACACTGAGTATGACTCCAGTGCATCACATATTGGCGTCTATGGCATACTCTGCCCATATCATACCTGCAGCACACTGAGTATGACTCCAGTGCATCACATATTGGCATCTATGGCATACTCTGCCCATATCATACCTGCAGCACACTGAGTATGACTCCAGTGCATCACATATTGGCGTCTATGGCATACTCTGCCCATATCATACCTGCAGCACACTGAGTATGACTCCAGTGCATCACATATTGGCGTCTATGGCATACTCTGCCCATATCATACCTGCAGCACACTGAGTATGACTCCAGTGCATCACATATTGGCGTCTATGGCATACTCTGCCCATATCATACCTGCAGCACACTGAGTATGACTCCAGTGCATCACATATTGGCGTCTATGGCATACTCTGCCCATATCATACCTGCAGCACACTGAGTATGACTCCAGTGCATCACATATTGGCGTCTATGGCATACTCTGCCCATATCATACCTGCAGCACACTGAGTATGACTCCAGTGCATCACATATTGGCGTCTATGGCATACTCTGCCCATTCTAAGTTGCACCCCATTCTGTTTATAACTCATGTACCTTTGTTCCATGCAAAAGAGGCAAGCTCTTCTCTGAGTACCTGAGGCAGCACAGAGCTATATATGAATCAAACTACCCATAAGTTATAATCTTAATATCTCTTCTTACTTATGCAGTTTTTATATTCATTTTCATTAAATATTTTTTCATTTTGCTTTATTCCTTTTGTTCTCACTTTATTTTCAGTACTGCATTCTGAACTGATGGATTTGACATTCTAAATTGGCCTTAGATGTGAGTATGCATGTGAGTGTATGGTATGGAAGAACAACTGTGCAAGGGTTAGCCATCCAGCGGTGTGAACTTTGGCTCTAGATGATTGTCACTGTTGAATTGACAACCCAACCCTATGTGCAAAAATGGGGAAAGGGAGGTGTGGATGGATAGATTCTGAATTGACTCATTTGCTTCATTTTTAGAGATGCAGTATACATATGGGATGTCCTTATTTACCTTGATGCAATGTTTTATAAATACATATTTTTGTCAACTGGTTTCTTCAGTGTTTTCTAAATGACCTCTCAGATTTCTTCATCTGTAATTCTCTTATGGGTCCACTAAATGTCCTCAAAATTAAATGCCTCAAAATATGAGCTGCCAGGAATAACTGTGCAAACTAAGTGAGGTTGGCATAATGTTTAAAGTATTTATCCCACAGATACATGGTACAGGGTTGATTCTGACCTCTGGTTCTTGGCTAGGCTTGTAACACTCTGCAGACTGATAGCCTAGTATTTACCTGTAAACAAAATTGTCAGCCAGCATACACAAATCCTCAAAATATGAGCATTCATTGCCATACAATTCTTACTCAAGTGAACCCCCGTAAAAGCATAAAAACTTTTTTTAAGGAATCTAGCTCTCCTGTACCTCTTATTTGAATGAGCTTTGCCCCCCCCCCTCACTTTGAGGTTAGTTCATCTCAGAGAAAGAGTGATCACTAGCAGAAAAAGAAAAAAAAAAGCTGCTTTGATCTTTCTATGGAAGGGTACAGACTTGGAAAAGTTGCAAAATAGACTTCAAGCACCAACAGATTGCTTCTGTATAGTGAGAGTAACAGAGCATGGGCAACTAAGCAATTCCAGTTAAGTCCTGTAATATGAGCAGTCCTCTTTTAAGAAACCTGCTGTAAGCCTTCCCTGAACCACCGTTTTCTTTTCCTTTTATTCTGTAGCCTTCCTCACCCTTCCTCATTACCTGCTAATAACATCCTTCGCTCACATTTTAATTAACAGTTTGTCTAGTATACCTTATAATCGAGCCTAGGTTACCCACATAACAGACACTTCTATTCATTTGCACATACTGTACCTACATGATATATCTTATATGTTCCACCGCTTTGTAGCCCTTAGTAAAAGCATACTTGTAGACTTGTAGCAACATTGACACTCCCCAGCATATTGTATAATGCTCCTATTGTTAGCCAACATTAGTTCTTTTAGTAAACGGATTACTTGTTCATTTGCCACTTGCAATTTCATGTTTACCTTTGGTACTCCAGCCCATAACCCCTATTTAGCACATACAGCTTCTAAATTATTTTTTTTTTCACATTTCTTCTTTTGCCATAACAATGTAGTTCTGATTTTCTCCCTTTATTTGTAACTAGATTGTGATAAAAAATTACAAGTGATTGTTAAAGTGGCATGAACAATTATTTTGACTATATAGTAGCTTGTCTTTTAATGTTTGTACTCTTCCTCAAAACAAATGAAATGAATACACTAACCTAGAAAAATAAAGTCATTTTTCTCCTTGTCTATATGTACAACTGTATTAAAAACCTCTGAATGCAATCCTAGCACTTTGAAAACAAGCTCTTACATAAGAAAATACCTATTGAGAATGGGTTTTGCATGACTAGAGTAATAGATTCTGCCTGCATTAACTCTGGGAGACTCCTTTCCAGCTTCCTTAATGCTATCCATATATTTCCTACCAGACTGTCACCAGTTTTGGATCACATCTGATTTTTTCTGCCTTTCCTCATAATTTTCCATTCTCTTCATCCCCTCATCTGAGAAATGAGGTTTGGAACAGACCATTTTGTCCAGGGACATTATTAAGTGGGGCTAGATACATAGATTAGCAGGAATTAAGAGAATAAGGGGAGGATAGGGTTAAATGGGACGGAGGGATGTTTAGGAGGAAATGAGGTAAGGGTAGGGAGGGGCTTAGAGGGTTTGTCAAGTGTAACTGTAGGAGTCACATTTTTGGCGTGAACTTGCTACCCTTCCACTCCCCCTTTTTATTAGTGGGATTGTGGTTATTTCGGTTTGGGAAGGTGGAAAAGAAGGGCAGGCTTGCCCTCTTCTGTTCCCCCTCTGGTGTTGGATGTTCAGTTCAATAAGTTGGGAAGGAAAGTGAGCGGTTGCTCTGTTGGATAAGTTAATAAGCAAGCAGAGCTGCTTATGTGGATGGTCGTGTAATTCAATAAATTGAAGTTGAGCGGGGTAACGCTTCCTTGTTAGTGCAAAGATAAGAGAGTAAGTGGGGGAAGCTGCTTATCAAGGGTGAGTGGTTACACTGGCCTTATGGTTATTTTATGTTTTCTTTCATGGATGTTATCACCTGTGTCATGTTTTTGGCTGAAATTTGTAATTATTGGTTAACAATCATGTTTATGGAAGTTTAATAAAGGTTGTCAAATGTGTTGTATGTTTATTGAAGTGGACAACGACAATTCATTTTCCTGAAAGAAAGTGAATTGTTTGCATCTGGCTGCGCTCAGTGCATTTCCTGTCATACAAATTTTTGCTCACGATAAAAAATGTTTATTTTTACCTGCAATCTCTTAATTATTATTCAGAAGCAACTTCACAGCTACACAAAAGCTTTAATGTCTTCCATTCACATGACTACTGCCCTGACCACTGCATTTCTGCCTCTGTGAACTTGCTCCACTGTTTGCTGTCTGCAGTGTCACTTAGGCAAACATCTGAAATTTCAATAAACCATGAAAAACTCCCTCCATTCCTGAATGAAAAGTATTAGAAATTTCCTGATAAACTGACCAGATGATCCTATTCAGTAAACATAGTATATTAGAACACCCATAAGTAACTGTCCTAAAAACCATGAAAAACTCCCTCCATTCCTGAATGAAAAGTATTAGAAATTTCCTGATAAACTGACCAGATGATCCTATTCAGTAAACATAGTATATTAGAACACCCATAAGTAACTGTCCTAATGTCTGCCATTTATATGATGTTTTTATATATATGTTGTTGTTCTTCTTCTTTCAGCTTTTCCCGGTTAGGGGTCGCCACAGAGGAACTCCGGTCCGCTAATGATTGGCAGTAGATTTTTATGGTGCTGAGGTGCCAGCCCGACATCCAACCTTCAACGAAGGCACGCCCATTCACGCATGTCTTTCGAATGCCACTCGACCGCGGGGAGGACATGCAGACTCCACACAGAAGGCGCTCCAGCCAAGAATCAAACGGGAGAACCTCTTGCTATGAGGCGACAATGTTACCACTGCACCACCGCGGCTTTATATATATATATATATGTGTGTGTGTGTGTGTGTGTGTGTGTGTGTGTGTGTGTGTATTTTTCTAACATCTACAATTCCTCTCACTCTCATTCCTTTTTAAATTAAAAAAAGAAAAACTACCAAACAATTGCCAGAATTGTTGTATTATGTGAACATATAGTAGTCAGTGGAACACCACATTGATGTAATAAGAAGGGCTTTAAATGAAATTGAAGCAGTATAAGGTATCCTAGGCTGAGATCATTTTATTCTTCCAGAATAAAGAAGCTGCTCTTTATATCCATTAAGATTTTCACAAAAACAAATTGTAAATGAATGCAGAAACTGGGTTTGTATTTTACCATTTTTAATCTAATATTTTGAATGCTTGGAAGTGCAGCTGAAAGTAATTAGGTTGGTTACCTGCTAGTGGATTATTAATGGCTACATTTACACATTACATGATTCTTTCTTTTACTATCAAAACTATTATTTTACTAACAAAAATAGTCTGAACAACAGAATTGGCTGCAACTAGTATGCAGTAAATATTATAAAAAACTTATTTTTATTGTGTCAGAAGTGTAGAAGTCAATATGACCATAAAAGACCACATCAAATCAAGTTTTCTAACAGATATACCTGCATTCCTAACTACCAGGAAAGTAACTAACTGATGGCAAGATTCATTTACCTTGTCCTAAGTAATTTCAGTACTGCTGAGGTAGGTACATAAAGAAAGCCAAATTACTTCTTCAAAAGCATACCATGAGTCAGGGATCACACTCAGAAACAAATTTATAGTGTTATTTCTTATTTCAGGTTTTAGCTTTCTAACCTCTAAACCACATTGCGTTATATGATGCAAAACAGAACCAAGTATGCCAATGGGTGTTGGCTGTTCTATTTATGGGCACCACTAAAACAGAGGAAACAAGGAGGCTACATCATGTGTATTTTAAAAATGAAGTGGCCAAACGAGCAGCTTAACTGTTGAGCAAAGGTTTCTGCTTTATTCACTAAATAACACTGGTCATGAAAATTGGCCTGGCTGTAAAATAATCTGCTGTGGTTTAAGGAAATATTTGGAACAAATTCAGTCTCTCTGCTCTCTTTTACAGCATGTCTCTGCTGAGCAGTACATGAAAAACACATTTTTTTATGTTACATTAAGTGCAGACTTTTCAGAAGTTCATCTTTGCCAAAAGTGCGATTTCTTGTACTGTGAATCAGTCGGATTCCACAATGCACATCAAAATGGCCACATAAGTGGCACACAGTTTACAAGTAGAAAAAAGTATTTACTATGACACTTACTAAACAATATGAACTAACACTACTTGAGGCAAGATGTACATTTATCATTTCAAAATGTTATTAAGGTCCACATGCAATATGCATTTGAATGTATGTTCATGTGAGCAGTTGTGGAACAGTCTTACTAGTTAGATAACCCAAATGCTTTTTGTGGCTTCATCTTTATATCGAGATGTATGGTATATATAACTGTATATAACACTGGTAATCATTACACTATCTTATCTTTTAACAGATCCAAAGCTGGAACTACTAGGTGGATAAATAATCTACTTGAGCTGGCTAATAAATCTGAGCTTTCACATGAATTTTACAACTAGCAATGTGTTCAACAAATATACTTTCTTTCGCTTTCAGTTTGCTTTACTGAGCAGCTACCCTCTTAAACTGTAGGTTTGGCTCAGCCTGCTTTGTGCCTAATGTTTTCCATTACCTTCTATATTTCTTCATTTTGTGCACAGTTTTATGTTTTCGCCATTATGGGGCAAGTTGCGTTCTACAGCTGTGCTTTTATTTGTTATGCAGCATTTCAGAGTCTGCATGTCTCGCTCCCAGTTCTGCCCTAAATGTGACCT
This sequence comes from Protopterus annectens, assembly GCF_019279795.1. Lineage (NCBI taxonomy): Eukaryota > Metazoa > Chordata > Ceratodontiformes > Protopteridae > Protopterus > Protopterus annectens. Next base: position 386,593,189 of record NC_056751.1, on the reverse strand, counting down.
GCCTTTCCAAACTCTGCTTGAGTTATATTTCAGTATTCTACCAGTCTCTAGAACATTTCCAAGAATTAGCTGAGATTCTCTCACTTGCCCACTACATAGCTAGCAGCAACTTGGTGTCTCCCTATAGTTTCCCTTACCGTGTTCTTAATTCCTTCAGCTTTATTACTAGAAATGAACGTTAAGCTATTACTTTAATTACCTGATCATATCTCAGTAATTATTTTTATAGCACCCTGTTGTTCCTGTGTCACAGGACTAGAGCATCTTAATGAAGTATCAGGGTTCTGAGAAACAAAATCTGGTTTATATATATATTTCTTTCTTTGTCTATTTTACTTTTTTTACAGCTTACATGCTCTACCATTTCACTTTTTACATGCTCCGCTGAACTTATGTACAGTTCCTATCAATGCTGTCTTTGTGCAGCACCCACTGACAGTTACATCACTTAATTACTGTGCATCCACGGCAGTCTCTAATTACTAACCCCCAGTTAAATTTACCTTTCCATTTCTCAGGCTTCTGTCACTGCTTGCTTCATGTCTTATCCATACACTACACAAAACATTTAAGCTGCTAGCTTAAACTTGTCTTGTTGACCTTGATTCAAATCTCTGCCTTTTGTCTGCAGTATTTCAAGGTTATAATGCCAGCCATTTTCATTTAACCACATCACATTCCAAGATCAGCACTCCTGGGCACCTGTTATATAATTAATTAATCATCATCATCATCATCATCATTATTTTGATTGTTTTTCCTCTGATATGCCTTTACTTTGTTTTTATTATCTTTGCTAATGTTGTTACCCTTCCTTTTATTATTATATATTTTCCTATCCCCTAGCAACATAAAGCATCAGATTTCACCGACACTCGGTCTCCCTTTTGTTCTCCACTCTTGCCTAGAGTGTAGAATGGGATGGGGGCAGTGAGGCAGCCTCTGTTGGACTGTTACATGGCAGTTAGTGTAGTATAACCCTCTTTCTCTTGCTGTCTTTGTGTACTCTGCTAAGGTGAGTTTAGAAAGCTGGGCCTAAGATGTGAGTGCTTCCATATACACACACACACTGAAGCAGCAGCTATAGTACTATTCATCTGCTTGGTAGGCCAAGGAATACATTATTAGGCAATCCTTTTCTGCCACACCACCTGATCTCCATCGGGTGGTAATCATGCAGTATGTCTGTACTCACCCACCCTGCACTCCTGCAGGACATGTGAGTCAGAACATACCTCTCAACCTGGAAACATCAAAAATCTGGACAAGGCCCGTAAAAAATAGGTACAAATCTGTACGCTGATTAACATAAAATTTGCATACATAATTAAACAACCCCGCCCACTCCAATGGAATTGTAGGATACCAACTTTGAAATGCAAACTGAAGAATGGAACCAAAATATAGCACCAGAGTCCCCCTGCAGCCATTCCAATGTCCCATTACCTGGCTATTTCACCCCATTTACCATAAACACTAATCTGTGCATACTGCTTTACTTCTGCAATGATTATTTGGATTTTAGTTTTTTACATTTTATAGCACAATGCGTAAACACTAATAGATATCTGCTACAAAGCAATACTGTCTAACAATGAAAATAGACTTGGCATTAAAACGTATCTGCCCATGAAACTCACATTCATTGAAACAGCATTGAAACCCACACCACATCCAAAGAAAATGCATCTGGCCAGTGGTGGACAAAGATTACCTTTCGGCTGTTTTCAAATCAGTGGCCCCTTGCACACAAACAAGAAACATACATGCATTCTTTGATACACCTTCCTGACTTTATTAAATTATATTCCTTGTATAATACATTTAGATGTATTGTTTAAACATTTTTTTCCAGTAGGCAATGAAACAAAAATGCATGAACCAATGACAAAACTGCCCTATTCAGAGCATTTCCATGATAACAGTCTACTTCCACACACAACTACATTTTAAATTTATTGTTTGAACATTTTTCCAGTAGGCAATGAAGCAAAATGCATGCACCAATAATGACAAAACTGCCATATTCAGAACATCTCCATGATAACAGTCTACTTCCACACACAATTGCATTTTAAATTTGTTTGAGCATTTTTATATTTTCTACTTCTACACAATATATATATATATATATATATATATATATATATATATATATATATATATGTTTTTTTCAAATCTGCACTTGCACAAACACAAAAGAGACAGAAATCATCCAGAATACAGATCACTGTCAGCATGTGTACAGAAACTTCACCAACAGTGATTTCTAATGGCAGGCAGCCATTGCCATTTTGACTAAAGGCACCTAATACTTGCCAATTATGCACTTAATCTGTAGAGATGTCATGCCATAGGTCATGTGTAACACAGAGCACACTGATGCAGCACCATCTGTAGCTGAAGACACAAATATATTCTGTAGCAATTCAGCATTTTGAATGCATTCTTTTACTGCTTGAAATATATCACATCATTTTGTAATCCCCTTTTATTGCTATCAAGTCTAGCAATTCATCAGCTGTGTCCTACAGGCAGCCAACTCCATTGAATACTATACAGAGTGTAGTGTCTGATAACTATACCACATCTAAAATAAACTTCAGTGCTTTGAAGGATTCAAGTGGCCATCCTCTTTTCCCATCAAGTCTTACACTGCACAAAACTCCACCAAATCAATTCTAAAGATTCACTAAGTTTTCAGCTATCTTGAAAAATACGCACACTCTCCTAATAATGATCAGCTTTTAATTCTGTGTATGGCAGTTTTACAGCATTCTACTTCAATGACAAAAATCAGGATATTGTTACCATGGCATGTACACATTATGATGAACACAACCCAATGCATGAATCACGGATGTTTTGCAAAAAGAGACAGCATATAATAGCAATATCCAGAATGGTTTCTTCAACAGCTAACACACGTGCATTTCATGTCTACAATTTAGCAAAGTCATAAAATATGCATTAATGGCTGTATGTAAAGGACATCTCCTATGTGTACACACACACACACGCACACACCCACACACACCCTTTGTTCCTTACCTAATCCAAAGTTATTTCCAAAACATCAGCGGATTTACCATACAGCAGAAGATCCATTAAGTCGCTATGGCAGCAGTGTCAAAGCAAAGCCCTTCACTCCGCTTGGCAGCAGCACCAAAGTAATTTTGGCTAGGCTAAAGCAAAGCCAGCAATTCTTCCCTTGGCAGCAACAGTTAGTTCAAATCAAAACACTTCCCGCATCCCACCTGCTTCTCTCGGCTCGGCGACAGCAACAGTTAGTTAAAACACTTCCCTGCCTCAGCTACTGCTCGCAGCCAGCCAGAAATGATGACGTGAGCTCCTTGAGCACAGTTCCGACTGGCTGGTAGTGCTGACGGAGCTGACATCATCGCGCACGTGATGACGTCAGCTCCGACAGTGCAAAAATTTGAAAAATAAAAAAACAAAAGCAAAGAAATCGGAAACGAAGGGGTACCACTCGGGAACCGTGGCACCCCTTCATTTGGACCCCAAAACTCGGTAAAAACCAAGTAATTCGGGACGGTTGGGAGGTCTGAGTCCGAATCAGACACTCACTCCCTTCCCTCCTCAGTTGACTTCTACTGTACCAAAGTCATTACGGCAGGTTGGCTGAGATGAAGTCCAGGCTCCACCACTCTGCACCTTGAAGCTGGCTCTGCTACCTTTCACTCTTCAGGTATGGTCACCAGTTTATTGCTTCCTTTCATATAGACTTAGATGCACCTTATTTACTTCAGTCATAATATTAGAAGAGCTTGAATCCCTAACCTTGTCATCAGAGGTGCAGCAAGGTAGGTAAACAGGATTTCCTTTACATGTGGAGATGTAAACCTTTCACTTGAAATTAGTATCTCAGTCATTTGCACTCTTTCTCACACAGTCTTAATCCTACCTTTGACCACTGAACAAGATGTGTGCCTGAGCTACTAGTGATACGTAACTTTATCTGCCTTGTCAATCATTAACATTTTATTACAGAAATCAACATTTTCTTACTCCACAATTGAGTTGTTGTTCACACATAAAATTGTTGATTCTACTTGAACTGCATCCTATTTCTGTCCTCAAGGTTTAGAATCTACTGTCTAACACTGTATTCCAAAGACATTTGATCACCTTTTCGAAGGTTCTGTTTCAAGCCTTTTCAAACTTTCACTCTCAATAAAGTTTTCTAATGCTGTCTTTACAACTGGTTTCCTGACATTTTTTGCCTGATTTAGCTTCATATTATTATCATCTGGCTAGTTCACCTTAGTCATGCTCCAGGTTGTGTTTTGAGAATTTTAGTAACACTTTGCTTTACTTTGTTTTATGTTTACACGATCATTGCATTTTTCAGTTTTACTTTACATAATGTTAGACTCTCAGCTAGAGCGTCTTCTGCGTGGAGACATGCGTGAATGGACGTACCTTCGTTGAAGGTTGTGCATCAGGGCTGGCAACTCAGCACATAAAAATCAACTGCCAATCATTAGCAGACCGGCATTCTGCTGTGGCGACCCCTGACCGGAAAAAGCCGAAGGACACAGCAACAACAACTTTACATAATGAATTCTATAATAATAGTGGTATTCAAAGATTATAGCAGTCAAAGTCTCCCAATAGTTTTTCATGAGAGTAAAATTCTAATGGAATTTTATAAAGTTATTATTATCATCCATTAAATTACTGACCATCTATAGTGTACATACATAGCAGTGCTACCAGCATCCATTATATTTTCCTAGCAATCTGGTCATGCAGGCACCTGAATTAGACTGACCATATATTACAACACACATTTATAGGACCCTTATTGCAAATGATGTCTGAAAATATGTAGTAAAACAGCTGCCATGAATGCAACATCATTGTGGCACTTCTGGGAAGCAATGTACTGAACTGAATGCCTAAAGTATGGTTCATTATGTTACTACTTCATATCCTTTCCCCATAACTATTATGTCTGACAGCAGTCATTTATACTGATTTATAATCCTGTTTGTCTCTTTATCATGTATAACAGTTCTAAATTTGAATATATATTTGGTGCATATTACTACACTATAGTCATTTCATCTGACAGCATTCTGATAGCATGTGGTTCTTGAATTTAAATCTGTGTCATATCCACGAGGACTCAAGCCTATGTTGCCCCGTGACTATGTCAACAAAAGCAGCACTTTATGATAGTACACTACTAGTTTTTTTCTGCAGCTAAACCAATGGTAACAGTGTCAAAGCAAAAATAATGTATACTTAAATATAACAACCAGCAGAAATGACTAAATCAACTGTTTCTCCATGTGTCTAGTTAGTAATGGAACACATTAATCCTGTCCATCTTCATGTAAGAACAGCATAATGTGTTTTATCACTTCTTGAATCTATTGTTACATTTGTTACTTTATAAAGCCCTTCACAGTAAATTAACTAAAGTGAGTTAGCAGTGCTGAACATAACACTTTTTTAGATTTTTTTTTGGGCTGGCCATGGGCCTCCACTGGAGCTATAGGCCCTAGGCTGCTATTTCACCCCTATTATAATCCACCACTGATCTTGTGATTACTTTGGTATAATAATTTCAATTAGCTAGTATTAATTTATGTAATATTTTTTAATTGATTAACTTGGTAATCCACTTTAGATGCAAGCCTTTTTTTCAGATCAATAAATAGTTTTAAATTCTGAGAATGGTAAGTGGGAGCCCCAGAACAGCAAGGATGATTTATTTATTTATTTATTTTTTATTTTACATTTGTTGACCGGGCTAGTCTAGCTGGATATGTGTCCATTTTCAGTAGAGGCCCGGGGAGAAAAGCTCCAAGATAAACTAAGTGAAAAACTTAAAAATCATTTAACATAGGACTAGAAGAAGAATAAAACACACATTAAGATATACATTGCAAATTACAAAATAAAACCTTGCAAGGATAATAAGTAATAAGGTAACTATGTAGCTGCATACATTATGTACTATGCTTCTAGCAGGTTATAATATAGAAATCAGAGAGGACAAAGCAAAGAGCTTTAGTGCTAGAATATTATAACAAAACAGTGTGAAATGCAGGTAATTATACAGTAAAGAAGGACAAGTGATGAAAGAGTAATTATGTAAAATGTGCAACTAGAGTATAGAAGAAAGAAAATCTTCTGTAAAGAGAATTTAGAGAGACAGAGGATAGTATGGCTAGAGAGACAAACTTAATAGTAAAGAACTTTGTTTACTAGAAAATAAAATGTCTTTGTTCTTGAGTAGTATAAAAGGTGGGATTTATAAGTTAAGAATATAAAATAGTACATATGTAGTCAATAATGGCAGAAACTTAGGTAAATCTGTTGGCTAGATGCCTAGTCTGGTTTAGAACAGGGGCATAGCCAGTGTGTTGTTAGGTAAAGTTTCAGTTTGTTTTTGAAAAGTGAGGGAGAGGGGAGAGAGGAAAGATCACTGGGGAGAAGATTCCAAGTTTTTCCAATAGCATTAGAAAAGAGAGATTCTCCAGCCTTGTTATTGGGTTTAGAGGTATGTACAAGGTTTTTGTGAGAGGAACGTTGGGATTTCAGATTTATATATGGTGTGATGAGGGTAGATAGAATAGGAGTAGAGGACGGTTTATAAAGGGTTTTATGGGCAATGGTTAGTTGGTGGAGTTTAATCACGTTTTGTAGTTCCAGCCATCCAAGCTGTTTTATATTTATGCAATGGTGGGTTCTGTAGGGGCTACCTATAGCAAACCTAGCAATGTTGCTATAGGAAGTTTCCAGATTGCTAAGGTTCTTTTTTGAAAGGTTAGTAAAAATTGGTGATGCATAGAGGAGAGTAGAGATTAGATGAGTGTGCGCGATAGTTGTTCTAGCAGTGGGAGAGAGGAAAGGTCTAATCCTATATAGGGAGCCTAGTTTTTTGTTGACAGTTTTTATTGTATTACTGATATGGGTGTCAAAATTCAGGTTGTTATCTATGATAATGCCCAGAAGTTTGGTGGTTGGGTCTGGTGATATAATGGTACCATTGGTGGATGTAATTGAGAAATCCAATGTAGAGGAATTATGAGTTGGAGTAAAGAGGAGGAGTTAAGTTTTATTAGGGTTCAAAAGAAGGCAACGCTGTGTAAACCATTGTTCAACTATGTTAAATCTGTTCTGGGTAAGAAAGAGAAGTTCAGATTTGGATTTGGCTGAACATAAAAGTGTGGAGTCATCAGCATATTGTATGCAAGTGGCTTGGGGGATGGCTAGATGAAGGTCATTAATGAAAATTGAAAAGAGGAGAGGCCCTAGTATGGACCCCTGAGGGACACCTATGGTAACTGGTTGAAGGGTAGAACGTGTCTTATCCCAGATTACTGCTTGTTGTCTTTTATCGAAGTAGGACCGGAACCATTTCATGGAAGGTGTAGCTAAAGAGAGGGATTTGAGTATGCTGATAAGAATCTGGTGATTGACCATGTCAAAAGCTTTAGACAGGTCAATGAAGAGTGCAGAGGAAAGGTAATTAAGGTTGCGGTTTTTATTTAAACAATCTGTAAAGGACAGGAGGGCAGTGGTAGTGCTATGTGAGGGTCTAAAACCATGTTGACAGCTGGAAAGTAAGTTATTTTGGGTTAAGTGTTCAAGTAGTTGCTTATGGATGCATTTCTCCATGATCTTTGCCAGAGATGAAAGAACGGCAATAGGACGGTAATTAGAGAGTTCATTGGATTGTCCGCCTTTATGAAGAGGTATGATATGAGATACTTTCCATAGGCTGGGTATTTGACCTTCAGTGAGAGTCCTATTGATCAGAATAGAAATGGGATCAGCTATAGCTTTGGCTGATAGTCATAGAAAGTCGACAGGTATTTGGTCTGTTGAAGGAGAGCATGGTTTAAGTTTTTGTAATAGGGTCAGAATATATGAAGTTGGGATGGGTTACAAATGAAAAGGAGGAGGTGGGGTAGAGTTATAGGAAGGGAGATTAAAGATATTGGGTGATAGCTGAGAAGCTAGAGTTTGGATTGTATTAGTAATATAGGTATTAAATACGTTGGCTGTATTGATGGGGTTATTATGGTCAGTATTTTGAGGGTTAGGAGTGGACGATTTACCTGGATGGAGTAATTAGTTAATGCTAGTCCAGAATTTATGAGGGTTGTTTTGATGTGGTTGTTGGAATTGTAGGTAGTCATTTTGTTTATCTGAGAGTATAGCTTTCTTAGTGTCATTTCTTAGTTGTCTAAAGGTTAGGTGGTCGGTTGGGTTTTTAGTCATTCTCCATTTTGCCCAATATTTATTTCTAAGGTGCATTTTGTGTTTAGTTAATTTAGAAAGCCATGGGGCAGACTTGGTTTTAACTCTAATAGATCTTGTTGGTGCATTTTGGTTAAGAATGGCTAGGAAGTTAGAGTTAAAGTAATTGATGGCTTCTTCTAAAGGGAGATGTTTTAAGGGAGACCAATTACAAGTTCTTAGTTCTTTTTCAAAGAGCTCAGAGTTAAAGTTATTTTTGGTTCTGATATTTTTAACAGATGTTGAGTTGGGAGTGAAGGTTTTGTGCCTAATAATATAGGTGAGTGCGTGGTCACTTATATTATCAGGGAGGGTTCCTGAGTCATAGTTATTGGGGTGATTGCATAAATGCATAAACATGTGGACTTAGGTATACTAAAAGGGGGGGGGGATTCACGAATGTGCCATGACTTGTACATCTCTGGCACATCTCTGTGCATATCTTCTACTCAGAGGTGATCTCTGCTTAACATACAAGACCATGTCAAACCCAGACCTGCTGGACATGATACACTTAAAGAAATCCCAATCCTTCAGAGCCAGACACTCCAGGGATCTAAACCTTGTCATCACAATGAACAAAACATGCTGGAGGGATAGGTTTCTGAAACAGAGACTCTCCAGTCTCTGGAAAAGACTGCCCATACATGTCAAGCAGAGCGCCTCTTTGTTCTTCTTCAAAAGGAACCTTGACGATTGGATGAGAGATAGGAAATTCACCCCGGGGATCACATCAGTCATCCTGCTAGACAGGGGTCCAGTGAAGTAAATATTGTGGGAAGAAATAGCCAGGGAATTGTTATGGCTAGGCTTGTATAGGCCCTAGGGCCAATAGCCTAGTACCAACCTATGAACCTATGAATGTCTCAGTAACCTTTTGGTATTCTGCAAATGCCCTAAAATGGTGCTGCACAGAGAGTGCAGCAGCACTTAGGACTGGCTTCAGAGCCATGATGAATAGTAATGAGACAGTTGGGGGGAGAGGTATATTGCAGGGGTCAGGGGGGTGCAGTGAGCCACTAGACACAAGGGATAACTTAATACTGAAATGCCATAATGGGTGACATTAGTACAGGGATCGTGGGATTGGGGGGAAAACTAGACATGAGGGATAACTTGACAGTGAAGTGCTGTAACAGCACAGACATCAGTGTGAAGACTGGGAGTAGAGGAAACAGTATGCACCAGGAATAACTTAACAGTGAAGTGCCACAACAGCACTGACATCAGTACAGGGACTGGGAGTAGGAGAAACATTATGCACCAGGAATAACGTAACAGTGAAGTGCCATAACAGCACTGACATCAGTACAGGGACTGGGAGTAGGAGAAACATTATGCACCAGGAATAACGTAACAGTGAAGTGCCATAACAGCACTGACACCAGTACGGGGACTGGGAGTAGGAGAAACATTATGCACCAGGAATAACGTAACAGTGAAGTGCCATAACAGCACTGACATCAGTACGGGGACTGGGAGTAGGAGAAACATTATGCACCAGGAATAACGTAACAGTGAAGTGCCATAACAGCACTGACATCAGTACAGGGACTAGGAGTAGGAGAAACATTATGCACCAGGAATAACGTAACAGTGAAGTGCCATAACAGCACTGACATCAGTACGGGGACTGGGAGTAGGAGAAACATTATGCACCAGGAATAACGTAACAGTGAAGTGCCATAACAGCCCTGACATCAGTACGGGGACTGGGAGTAGGAGAAACATTATGCACCAGGAATAACGTAACAGTGAAGTGCCATAACAGCACTGACATCAGTACGGGGACTGGGAGTAGGAGAAACATTATGCACCAGGAATAACGTAACAGTGAAGTGCCATAATGGCAATGACACCAGTACGGGGACTGGGAGTAGGAGAAACATTATGCACCAGGAATAACATAACAGTGAAGTGCCATAATGGCAATGACACCAGTACGGGGACTGGGAGTAGGAGAAACATTATGCACCAGGAATAACGTAACAGTGAAGTGCCATAATGGCAATGACACCAGTATGGGGACTGGGGGGGTGGGGGACATACTAGCAATTACAGGTGTGCCATAATGCCATGAAACTAGCACAGAGATCAGGGTGGGGACACACATTAGTCACCCTGCATACTAGACAAGTGCCTTAATGGGACTTCAGCTATTGTGGGATCATAGGTGGGGGAACCATGGGGGGAATGGCACACAGGTGAAGGGACAGGTGCGGGGACTGTGTTGTGTGTGCATGTGTGTTTGTCTTTTATATATCTGTGCGTGTTGGACAGTAACTGGGGGTAGGGAAATACCACTGTCTGCACTGTAGCAGTTAGGCAGACCTCATGCTAAGCTACCCTCTTCTGAAATTATATTTAACTTCGCTGACTGAGCATTTTTCAGGGTGTGTGTCCTTGGGTATCTCAAATTACAAATCTTGTGGTTATTTTATAAACAGATGCAAGCTTGTCTGACTCAGACTGGTGTAACACAGTGAGAATAGAATTTCTAAAAGGCATTATTGGAGTCATGATAGTTCATAGGTTCATAGGTAGATACTAGGCTATCTGCCCTAGGGCATTTATAAGCCTAGCCAGAGTGTATTTGGCTTCCGCCTCCCTATTAGATTAGCCTACTGTGCCTCTGTAAAGTAGGTCACAGAAGGTACCCTTTTAAGATTAGTTTACTGTGCCTCTGTCTAGCAGGGACACAGGAGAGATCCCAGGGGTGAATTTGAGATTTCCCATCCACGCGTCCAAATTTCGCTTGAAGAGGGTCAGCGAGGGGCTATGTCTAACATGAATTGGGATTCTATTCCAGAGTGAGGGGAGCCTCTGGAAAATGAATCTGTCCCTCCAGCATGTCCTATTTATTTTTGTGCTGAGGTTTAGGTCCCTGGAGCGTGTAGCTCTAAGGGACTTGGATTTTTTGAGGTGGAGCATGTCCATTAATTCTGGGTTTGACATGGCTTTGTACGTCAGGCATAGATTGCCTCTGAGTAGGCAGTAAGCAACTGAGTAGAGCTGGAGTTTCTTTAGTCGGGCTGCATAGGACATCTGTTTGTAGCCCATGATCCTCTTGGTGAGGTACTTTTGGGGTCTCTCCAGTTGCTGCAGGTGTCGGGTAAGGTACATCCCAAAAGAGGCATTGTATTCAATTATGGGCCAGATGAGTGACGAGTAGAGGGGCACAATGACCTCTCTTGATCTAGATGCAAACCCTTTCGTGATAAGGTGGGCTATATAGAAGGTCTTTCTAACCACTTTGGCAACGTGATTATCAAAGGAGAGATTACTATCTACGTTGGTCCCCAAATCTCTAATTACTTCTTCCATACTTAATGGATTACCACCTATGTGGTAATTTGTGGGCACCTTGTTTTTCCCAAAGGGGATGACTATGCACTTTTTAGCATTTAGCTTGAGGCCGTGGCTCTGGCACCAAGCATCCGTCTCTGTGAGACCCTTTTGGAGGATGCTTGTGTCAGCTGGAGATTCGATTATGGCCCCCAGTTTGCAGTCATCTGCGAACTTTGTCAGCCATAATCCCCCCGTGTTAGCCTAAACCTCAGAGAAGTATATACCGAACAAGAGAGGTCCCAGAACTGAGCCCTGTGGGAAGCCACTTGTAACTGGTTTAGATTCGGACATGGCACCTGCGATTCTGACCATGTGGGTTCTATCTCTGAGCCAGTTTGCAACCCATCTTGTGATATAGGGGTTGATATTTAAGCTGGTAAGCTTATTTATGATGCCCGAGTGGGGTATTGTGTCGAAGGCTTTTGCGAGGTCCAGGTAGGCTGTGTGGACTACCTTGCCCTCATCTATGGCTTTGTTAACTGTTTCAAAGAAATCAACTAGGTTTAAGAGGCAAGATCTGCCCTTAACAAAGCCGAATTGGGTAGGGTCCAGTGTCTGGAGGCTCCCAATGTCTTTGTTTATGAGTTCCATGATAATATGCTCCATAGCTTTACAGGCCAGACTAGTCAGGCTTATGGGGCAATAGTTTCCGGGGTCCGTTGTGGCACCACCTTTGTGGAGTGGGACCACTGTAGCTGTACGCCATTCTTTGGGTACATATCCTGTAGTAAGGCTAAGTTTGAACAGTGACTTAATGTGAGGGTTCAGTTCTTCTTGGAGCTCGTGTAAGACACAGCCTGGGACACCGTCCGGTACCATAGATGCTGTTTTTTTTGCTTTGGAGAGGACAGCTTTCACCTGTGCATCTGTGATGTCAGGGAGGTTACATTCAGTTGGGATAGGCGTTTGCTCCTTTGGGGGGGAAGGGGGGGAGAAGTTTGTGCTGAATCTGTCTGCCAGGATGTTGGCTATGTCTGTAGGTTCAGTATATTTTGTACCGTTATGCAACAATTCAGAGCATATATGGGAGTTTCCGCCCATGTTTCTGACATAACTAAAGAAGGCCTTGTGATTATCTTTAGTGTCTAGGGCAATTTTTCTTTCGAAACTGGCCTTTGATGATTTTATGAGGGATTGAAGTTCCTTGCTAATACTGATCAGAGATGCCTTCCCTTTTTGGGATTTTGCTCTGTCATGTAGTAGCTTCCTCCTTCTGTTGTATAGCTTATTTATGGCCGGGGTCCACCAGACTGGTCTCCTGTTTTTGGAGGAGTGAGTCTTGGTTTTATTTGGGATAGCACGATCCATGCATTCCTGCTGGTGCTCATAGAATGCATTTGTAAAGGATTCTGCGGATTGGGCTGTATTATCCTCTGGCCCAGAGGCTTTGAAGGATTCCACCTCAGTCTTGAGAAGTATAAAGTTGGCTTTGGAGAAATTCTTTACAGTGATTTCCTTGGTTGGGGGTTGGGACAGGATATGGATGTCCAGGGAAATTTGTTTATGGTCTGATCTTACCAATGAGGGGTTTACCTCTGGTGTGGAACATAGAGTCCCCATGTTGGTGATGACCAGGTCCAATATGTTGTTCCCTCTTGTGGGAGTGGTGACCAGTTGTTCCATTGCATTAGAGTTTATAAATTCAAGGAACCATTGGGCGCGGTTGTTTGGGCTTGAGTAGTTTTCCCAGTCAATGTTTGGGTAGTTGAAGTCACCCAATAACATAGTGTTTGGAGAGACCTTCATATTCTCCAGTGTTCTCAGGAATGCCAAGTGGGGTTCCTGTAATAGGGAGGGTGTTCTGTAGCGGGCTACAAACTGAAAGGAAGTTTTGCCCACTGTTAGTTGAACATGGATGGTTTCCGATGCTTCGTGCAGTGCCACTAACCTGGAGGTGTAGGTATCTTTGATGAATATAGATACTCCCCCCTCCTTTTGTGCTTCTGTCCGAGTTTTGGGGCTGAAACGCATGGTATGAGTTATAACCTGGTAGTGCTGGGGTGCTCTCAGAAGCCTTGAACCAGGTTTCTGTTACTGCACAGACATCGATTTTCTCCATACTGAGGAGAGTCTCGAGTGCGTGCATCTTGAGGTTTAGACTTCTGGAATTGAGTAGCATTACCTTTAGTTTTTTTATCTTTGGGTTGTCTATGGAGGTGGGTTTGTCCTTTGAGCCTTGCCTAAAAAAGGCACTATGGGGGTGGCAAGAGCCTTGGCCAGTATACGAAAGCCTAAGGGTGACAGGTGCAAGCCATCCCTAGCGAAGCAACGTGGCTTGTCGAGCATGTCATCCCAGGCTGACAGACACTGGATCCCCTTTGAATGACACCAATACTTTAGCCAATTGTTGAAACTGATCATTTTGTCCTTATACTGTGGCATCATTCTTGGTGAGGGCAAGATGCTACTCAAGGTCAGGGACATACCAGCCTGGGCTACATGGTCAGTTCACAGCTACTGTTTTTCATTTATACAATTTGTATAACTTTACTAACAAGCAACCATGTAACTGTAGAAAAAAAGGGAGAATGATGTCTCATCTTAACATATTTCAATCATTCAGGGATTATGAAGGAGAAAATATCTTCATATCATACAAATAATCATTTTATTTATTAATTAATTCATTTATTTATTGGCATTTGTTTACCAGGCAAGTCTGACTGGGTAATAAATACCCATTTTCATTGTAGGCCTGGGGAGAAAAACTCCAGAAAGATAAACAATATCAAATAAAACACTAGTACAAATGTAATTAAAAAAGCATATATACCTACAGTTTAATGTGGAATGCATAGGCTACAATAAAGCATTAGGAGACACCACTGATGTTAAAATAAAAAGAAATAAAAAATGATGATTAAATATGATGATCAGCGTATATAAGAATGTTAGAATTATAATCTACTATGCTAGGAAACAAAAATAAAAAGATGCAAGTCCACTGTAAGAGTGGGGAGCAGGCAGGTGTTGAAAGGTATAGATAGTATGATGAGAGGTTATATTAGAATGTAAAGTATTTGTTAATACAGATCACACAGGTGAGGTGTGTGGATATAGCCATGAGTTAGTGATAAATTCTTTGAGAGAGGACTTAAATACAGGGAGTCTAGCTGTAGTTCTGATTGAATTTGGGATAGAGTTCCATAGTTTGGATATGCAGTGTGAGTATAACCTTTGCCCCATACTTTTTTTGGTTTATACATTTCAAGCAGTTTTTGTCTTGAAAGTGCAGAGGGGGATCTGGGAGATGGTGATGAAGTACTGAGGAGATAGAAGGGCAGTTAGAGGGGTTATGTATTATTTTATGGGTTAGAAGAAGTTGTGTATGGGCTAGTTGATGTTGGAGTTCTAACCAGCTGAGAACACGTAACACAGAGCAATGATGAGCTTTAGGTGGCAGGTTAGCTGCAAATTTAGCTGTCTTATTGTAGCATTGCTCCAATTGTGATTTAAAAGAGATCTGGATGTTAGTCAAATAGGTGAGCCATAAAGAAGAGAGGGTAAAAGACAAGTGCCAGCTAGGGTGATTCTATTAGGAGCAATGAATTGCTTTGCTACATACAGTAGACCTAACATTTGAAGAGTCATTTTTATAGTTTTGTATTTGAAGATCAAACTTTAAGTTGTCATCTATGTTGACTCCAAGCAATTTTGAATGGGTAGCTACTTCAATAGCTATATTGTTTAAAAAAATAATGTGGAAGTTACTTTTAGCATTGGTGTGGGGCTTTTTGGGATTAAGTAAAAGATGGTTTTGATGTAGCCACATTTCAAATGACTTGAAGGCACTTTCTGTCATGGATTGTAGTTGTAGTGGGCTGTCAGATGAGCAAACAGCTGAGTTGCTGAAAGGAGGTATATAGGTTATTGATGAAAACAGCAGTGGACTTAGACTACAGCTCTGAGGAAGTCCCATCTTAACTAGTGGAAAGGAGAGAAAGAAGAGAGTTATATGACAGATTGATGCATTTCAGATAGGTAGTTAGACAACCATAGAATAGTTGGTTTGGAAAGTCCCAGAGGGGACATTTGAGTTAGAAGTTTCTCATGTGTTAATGTGTCAAAGGCTTTTGAGAAATCTAGAAAACAGAAGAGATAAACTTTCCTTGGTCACTATCCTCACTAATGGTATCAGAAAAGTGAGGAGAGCTGTAGTAGTTCTATAGCCTGGTTGAAATTTGCAAGAGGTACTGAAGGGGTTGCTTATGAATACACGTTTTCAGGATCTTGGGGGGGGGGGGTGGCAATTGTCCTAAAGTTAGAGATTTCAGAGGAGTTACCTCCTTTATGGACGGGAATAATGAAGAATTTTTTTTCCACAGGGCAGGGACATGGGAGTCTTGAATAGATCTGTTAATGACAATGGAGACTGGGTATGCTCTAGAGTCTGCAGTGAGATCATCAGCAGAACGAGAACAGGGTTTAAGTTTCTTTAATAACTATTTAACATACAATGTAGAGACAGGATGGAGACTGGCGGTATGGATGTCAGGACTAGTAGAGTTTTGTAGTAGATTAAAAGGCTAGGGAGAGCTGGAGGTAAGACAAGCTATGCTGTTGAGGAAGAAACTGTTACATTTGGTATCTGTTTTTGAGTGAGATCAGTCCAGATAGGGGTTTGGTGAGGAAGGAGAGCCAACCTGAAAATTTTTCTTATTTGAGCTCCAGAATTACTTTGGATTTTTTAATGACATCATGTGTCTATCAGAAACATGGCTCAAACCAGCCACAAAAGACGAAGAAATTCTTCCACCCGGATATAATATCTTAAGGGTTGATCGGAAAATAAAAAGAGGTGGTGGAATAGCTGTCATGTATAGAAGTTCCCTTAATATCATCTTGAATCCTATACAACCGCCTAACGTTGCTAATGCAGAGTTAATTGCCCTAAAACTTTGCATAAATAATGTAAAAAGCATCAATCTTATTGTAATCTATATTGAGCAACTTTGAAACGTTGGAATCAACACTTAACTGGCTAGCTTCTAACTACCCTCAGGAAACCATTGTCTTAGGGGACGTTAATATTGATTGGACAAAATGTTCCACCGAGACTAACCCCATGCCCATAAATTTATATGGATTTTCACAAAAAATTGTCTCCCCAACAAGAATTGGTAATACTAACCAAAAGGAGAGCATAATTGACTGGATTCTTACTAATAATGGGACACATAAGTATACTACAGGGACCCTCCTAATGACATTAGTGACCACCTCATCACATTCATAATTAAACACAAATTCACCAACTCAAATCTTCCCATATATAGACTTGTTAGAAATAAAAGAAATTTGTTCCAGCCCTATTTTTAACAGAACTCAAATCCTGTAACTGGTCCAAGCTAAAAACTCTGCCTCTTGAAGAGAGTGTGGCTTTCTTTAATGACACATTCCTTAACATTCTGGACTCTCATGCACCTAACCGACATATCAGAACCAAGACACGGATAGCACCCTGGCTAACTACAGAAACCAAATCTAAAATTAAACTTAGAGATAAAGCCTGGGACAAATGGCGAGTAACTAAGACACATCAAGATCGCATTAAGTTCCAGCAGCTTAGAAATGAAACGAAAGAGACAGTAACCTGGACAAAAGAACTATTTTTGTCATCTCCAAGATAAACACCAGAACAATCCAAAGAAGTTCTGGGCAGGCTTAAATAATCTCCTCCATTCAGGAAATCGTCTACACCCACCCCAGAGAAACTTATTGAAAATCCAGAAGAAGTAGCAAATACCTTTAACTCCTTCTTCACAGAGACTATACAGTCACTAGCCAACCAACTATCTTCTTCCCCTTACTTGAAGTCCCGAGGAATCATCCTTCTCCTTTACTCTTCAGCCAACACCCACCTCTTACATTAGAGCCCTACTGAAGAAACTCAAACCAACCACTCTCTCTGCCGATCGACTCCCAGCTGAATACCTGCAAATAGCAGCAGGCGTTATAGCCTACCCCATCTCAATTCTTATTAACGAACAATAACTGAAGCCACCATCCCTGCCGTATGGAAAATATCCTATGTCATTCCACTTCACAAGGGCGCTCCTCCACTGAACCATCTAACTATAGACCCATAGCAATTTTGTCTCCGATAGCCAAAATTATGGAAAGATGCGTTCATAAACAGTTACTTCATTATCTTAACCTAAATAATCTTTTGTCCCATACTCAACACGGTTTCAGACCCCACCATAGTACAACCACCGCTCTACTTTCCTTTACGGACTCAGTTAATAAAATAACTTCTGCACTCTTTCTTGATCTGTCAAAAGCTTTTGACATGGTCAATCTCTGCTCCATACCCTAGAAACCTTACACCTTGATAATCTAGCTCTCAGCTGGTTCAAGGCCTACCCTCTCTGGCAGACAACAAGCAGTCCAATGGCAAAATAAGCTATCTCACCTGCTGCCTAATACCATAGGAGTCCCTCAGGGCTCCATACCCCTCCTCTTTTCTGTATTCATAAATGAACTCCACACTATTATCCCTAAAGCCACCTGTATCCAATATGCAGATGACTCCACCCTGATATGTTCTGCAGTCTCTCTCACTGATCTACAAGTAGTCACCCAACACCTCATCCTAAATCCAAAAAACCAAATTACTATTATTTTTCCCTTTCAACTTACTACACTATCTAATAACAATACCTTCTATGTACAATCTACAAATGGTACCAAAATTGAGCCTGATACCATCACCAAACTGTTAGGGTAACTATTGATAATAAGCTTAAATTTGACAGCCATATCAGTCAAACCACAAAAACAGTAAATAAGAAACTCGGATCCTTGTATAGAATCAAAAACTTCCTAACCCCTACTGCCAAACTCACTACATCTCCTCTCTACCTTACTGTATGCCTCTCCTGTCCTTTCCTTTATCAATAAAAATGAGATTAAAAAACTCTCTGTTGCCTATAACCACATTGCCAGATTTGTAATATGTGCTCCCCATAGAAATCATCATTGTCACAATCTAAGGAAACTTGATTGGCTTGAACTACCCAACCTCCTCAAAATGAACCAACTTACTGAAGCATTTAAAATAATCAAAGAACCTGAAAAAACCCCTTCACTGAGTGAAATACTGACTCCCTACTCCAATCTTAGCTGTCTTCTCAAATAGATTTCTGGTTCAAACCATCAAAGCCAACAACTTGGGTGGTGAAGCTCTCTTTGCAACTCCATAGGGAAGGTCTATAACCTAAGACTTTCCACCTCCCTCTGTCAATTCAAAAATAATCTTAAGCTATATTTTAAGTCTCATTGGCTTTGCCCATGTATTAATCCTGATTAACTCTCCCCGACCCAGTGTAAAAACTTATAGAAATGACTATTGCATTTGAATTGTATCTAATTCACTCTGCTGAAAAATGTATCTAAAATTTATCCCTGTAACTGTATGTTATCTGTATGTATCTGAATGTAATTATTGTTTATTTTTTACTCTATGGAGCTTTTCTCCCCGGGCCTCCGCTGAAAATGGACATGCATCCAGTCGGACTATCCCGGTCAACAAATGTAAAATAATAAATAAATAAATAAATGATTATCTTGTGGTCAGAGAGGTTAATTTGCTTCTTGGTAAGGTTGTGCAACTCCTTGCATAGATGTAAAGTTTGAGAGGGTTTATCTTTGTGTCATTATTTACATGCTTTGTCACATTTTTGCATGAGAATTTTTGTAGAATGAGACAGCCAAGTATGTTTTGTCTTTTATTTCTAGAACAGGTAAGGGTATTTAAAATATTCACAAATATGTTGTTAATTGTTTTTGGCAGCTTCGTCTAGGAGAAGAGTGTTGAGTGGAGATCAGTAGAAGGATTGTAATGGATCATTGACTATATCAGAATGAAATTTAGAAATACTTTGGGTAGTTTTGTACTGATGCCAGTAGGTGGTTTCTCTATTGCTGAATATAAGGTGATGATCACTAAGGGAATCAGGTAGTACCCCTGAGAAAGCACACCTGATGGGGTCACAGACAAGTATTCAGCTAAGGATAGAATTTTTAGGATTTGCTTTGTCGAGTCAAGTAGAGGAAGCGATCAGCTGTTTGAACCCATACAAGCTAAGACAAGTAGTTGAGGTAGCAGATGTCACAGATAATCAGCCAATGTTTCAGCAGTAATATTTGTAGTTATCTGGCAAAGAAATTCTTATAATAAGCAAATATTAATACTTGATGGTATGTAGAGGGCAACTAGCTTCTTATGTTTATTAACACTGAAAACAGAGATAAGAAGTTCTGTATTTTGGAAGATTGGTATGTTAGTTTTTAGGGGTGAGAAACTTCGACTGTTATTACATACGAATGAAATCCCTCACTCTTTTTTGTGTAGTCTGTCACACTGAACTATACTGCAGCCAAGGGATAGAATTTCAAAATGTTTATATGGGGTTTTAGCCATGTTTCGGTAATGGCAGTTATATCTGGTGAGTATTGAAGGAACCATGCTTGTAGGTCTGTAACTTTGTTTAAAATATTACAAATGTTAATGGAAATAAGGAAATGTTTTATGGGTGTTGTACTGGAGTTAGAGATAGGGGATTGTAGAACAGATGAGGCTGAGACACCAGGGTTGTGATGGATGTCACCACAAAGTGTGATTTTAGAGAAGAGAGGATAGGATTAGTTTTCTTTTTCTGTTTATAAAGCATAATATTTTAATAAGCAGGAGCTATTTCGGTGGGTCTGCTTAGTTAGAAAACTGGAACAGCATTTCTTCTTTTTTCTAAAAATGATTTGGCATCTGACACGATGCTTTTGAGTGATGCTAGAGTTGTGACAGCCTGCCAGAGTTATCATGTTATGGGATTCCAGACAATTATTTTATGAAACGCCTGACCTTTTAGACATTTTGAAAGTATTGGTAAGGACACTGGGTTGGATTAGCATAAATATTACTCTTTGGTATGCAATGAAAGCTACAACAAAGTTAAAACTGCCAACATTTCTTATACTTAAAATTCATGATTTAAGTAATTAATGCACTTGAAAATGTATGTCAGAAAGAAGTTAGGAATCTATGTTTAGGCATTTGAAAACATCTAGACAATTTACTTTAGAAATGAATGATAAACTTTACTTAAATTATGTGACTGTAAAAACACATTTATTTTCTGTCAAGATGACAAATGAGGAAACATGGTCCATGCTGAAAAGGCAGGATTACCACAGGATACACAATGTGATTCTTAATAATACTAATATATATGAAGTGCTTAAGAATACTCCTTTGAATGTGCACAATTATGAATTATTATATTTTATAGCACAGGAAAAAAGAACCGACTGTGAGACAGCTTTTGGTACATAAGCCATTTACAATACTGGTAATAAAGTTAGTACATAGCCTAAGGTGGTTATCTAATATGGATAAAAGAAATGCCAGGATTTTAGTGAAATTTTACTGGCAAGATTTTAAGAAGGAAATTGAAAAAATAATTCTGCAGCTTGCTCAAAATGTTAAAAGGCAATGTCTAACCTGATGTTCAGGAACTTTTTGGTTCTACTGCTAAAGCATAAGACCCAGTTGAGGAAATGGCACTGGACATTGTAGGTGTACTGGTGAAGTTGAGTAAAGGGCACCAATAAGCATTGGCAATAACAGATTATGTGAGAAATTGTCCTTAACCACTATCCACAGCTGAATAACTAACTTCTTTTTCCCAGAACTGAAATTCCATGAGACAGTATTATGGCTCAAGACATCCTACTTATGTCCACAGTAATACACAGACCTTGCCAATTCTTAAAGGTAGAACAACAAAGGACCTCTGCATACCATCTGTAAACAGATGGGTTAGCTGAAATTTTTTTTAAAAAACCTTAGTCTATGGTAATAAAAGCCATTTTACAGGCTAGAAAAAATCTGAACTGATTACTCCCACATCTCTTCCTTGACATGAGAAAGGAACCCCAACCCTCAAATCAGTTTAATCATTTTGAACTGTTACATGACAGGTTAAGAATAACAAAGACTACTATAAAAGAACACATGCTCAGGAAACAGAACAACAACATAATAGAAAAGTATAGCTCTGAGAGTTCAAAGCAGAAAACAAAGTACTTGACACCTGTTTCTGAGACCAAGTTCCTTGCAAAGTGGCAACGGCCTCTTGAAGTCATAGAAAGGAGAGATACGTTGTGAAGAAGATGACCTGAAAAAAAGACATGGGAACAGATACACCACATAAATGTTCAGTAGCACTGTAAAGAAACCGAATCATCCACACTGCATCAAGTTAAGGAGTCTGTACTAAGGAATAGGAATACAGTTTAAGAGCTTCCTGGTAGGACCAATGTAATTTGCCACAACACTGAGATTATACTTGGGAAAACAGTAAAATCTAAAAACCAAAAGCAAATACACCAAAAGGCTTTTAAACACAGTAAAAGCAAATACACCAAAAGGCTTTTAATCATAGTAAATGAAAGTAACGGCATAACCAGAGAAAAGTAGGTGGCTGGATAGAGGGTAACCAGGACTGCAACAGTGAATACACTCGAACATCTACATTTATGGTAAGTGTACACAACTGCACTATGATCTTCGTGTTTCACTGTTGTAGTCATTACATTTGGGTAGATTCCCAAAGCTATGGTTGGGAGGAGGAGTTTATACAGCGTCAGGGCCAGCTATAAGGCCCTGCAAGACAGCAGTGGCAAAGCCAGCTCTGGATTTAGAGAAAATTGGTAAATGATAATGCTTGGTGAAAATATGTACAGAACTCCAGGTAGCAGCTTCCAGAATATCCCTGGTAGGAACACCTCTGAGAAAGGCTGCAGAAGTAGATGCAGCCCTGGTGGAGTGAGATCTGATCCCCTGGGGGATTGGTTTTCCATGGTGCTTATAGCAGAAATGAATGCAATGGCTTATCCATTTTGAAATGGTTTGCTTTGAAATAGCCTTCTCCTCTGCCCCTGCAGCAAATGCTACTAGCGATTGTTCAGATTTTCTTCGAAATTTAGTCCTGTCCAAGTAGAATTTAAGTTGTCTGTGCACATCCAAGGAATGCAGAATCCGTTCCCCTTTGTTCTGTTGATTGGGTAAGAAGGTTGGCAAATGAATGGACTGTTTAAGAGCCACACTGGAAACCACCTTGGGCATGAAGGATGGATTGGTCCTCCGAGATACCCTGTCCACATGAAAGATGATGAAAGGCTCCACTGCCATAAGGGCCTGTAATTCAGATATCCTTCCAGCTGAAGTGATTGCTGAAAGGAAGGCTGTTTTCCAAGAAAGAAATTTTAAGTCTGCAGTAGCAGCTGGCTCGAAAGAAGGTAAAGTGAGCTTCTCCAAAACAAAGTTAAGGTCCCAGGCAGGGGTAGGAGCTCTCCTGGGTGGTCTCACGTTCTTTGCCCCACTGAGATACTGCTTGAGCAGGGGATAAGAGAAGAGGGGTGGTTCTGTATTATAGTGAACTGAAATAGATGAAGCATGGATTTTAACAGAGGAAAAAGACAGGCCCTTGTGAAGCATCTCAGTTAAGTATTGCAAAATCTGAGGTAAATTCGGCACTTCTGTGCTCATCCCTAAAGATTGGTTCCAGGCACAGAATCTTTTCCATTTGTCAACATAAGATTTTCTAGTACTAGGTCTTCTCACCTCCAAGATGACATCCATCACAGGTTTGCTGTAGGATGATAAGGGTGAATTTAAGTGATTAGCCAGGCTGCAAGGTTCAATGTTGGAAGCTGAGGGTGCAGAATTTGGTTCTCCTGCTGAGACAGCAAGGAAGGGGTCTGAGGCAGGTGCCATGGAGATATTTGTGACACACTCTGCAGGAGTGGGCACCAGTGTTGGCGTGGCAAGTCTGGAGCAATCAAAATCATTTGTCCTGTTTGACTTTTAGCAGAACTTTAGCAGAGGCAGAGGAGGAAAGGCATAGACTGATAGGTTTTTCCAGCTGAAGGATAGAGCATCCACTTTCCAGGCTTGCTTGTGGGGAGTCCTTGTGTAAAACTTGTCCAACTGGTAGTTCTGGGAGGAGGCAAATAGATCTATGCCCGGGCTCCCCCATTTGCTTGTCTACATGATGAAAATCTGTGGTTCCAGTTTCCACTCGTGTGGGTTCATGAGATTTCTACTTAGTCCGTCTGCCAGTGTATTCAATTTTCCTGGCAGGAATTGAGCTTGTAGGTGCACTTGGTACTCAAGGCTGTGTTCCACAATGCCATGGCTAGTCTGCAGAGGGGGTAGGAATGTGTATCCCCCTGCTAGTTTATGGACCACATAACTGTGGTGTTGTCCGTTTTTACCATTAGTTGTCCTGGAAGAATGTAGTCTTTGAAGGCTGTCAGAGCATTCTGTACACCTACCATTTCTTTTTGATTGATATGTAGGTGCATTTGATTTGGGTTCCATTTGCCCTGAATGCACTTCCCTGCCAGGTGAGCCCCCCATGCATAATCTGATGCATCTGTAGTTAGGGTATGGGCGGCAGGGGGTAGTGTGAATGGCAGTCCCTTGTTTTGGTGGCAGGCCTCTGCCCACCATAGGAACTCCAGGCGTAGGCAAGGTATGATAGGAATCATTGTTTCCAGGCTGTGACAATGTTGACTCCATAGACTTTTTAAGTACCACTGTAGTTTCCTCATATGCAGTCTTGCGTATGGAATTTAAATAATGCAGGAGGCCATGAACCCCAAGGCTTGCAGTACTTGTCTTGCAAATAGCAGGGTTTTTGTGGCCACTTGTTTGAAGTAAGTTACCACATTAATTTGCTTCTCTGGCATGAGGAAAGCCATCTGGGCAGTTGTATTCAGGCTTGCACCCTGGAATGTAATCTGTTGAGAGGGTACCAGTTGTGATTTTTTTTCGTTTATGGTGTACCCCAGACAAGTTAGAACCCTTTTTACAAAGGCCAGATGATTTAGAAGTATGCCCTGGTTTTCTGCCTGAATTAGACAATCATCCAGATATGGATATATTTGAATATTTCTTTGCCTGCAAAATGCAATAACTGGAGCCAGGCACTTTGTGAATACCCCAGGCAGAGAAGACAAGCCAAAGGGCAGTGCCGAGAACTGATAATGCAAGTAGCCTGCTTTGAAGCGTAGGTATCTTCTGCAAGATTCCCTGATTGGGATGTGCAGGTATGCTTCTTTTAAATCTAGAGTTGACAACCAGGCATCTTTGCCTAGCATAGGAAGTAACTGGTGAAGAGTCAGCATCTTGAATTGTGGAATATCCAGAAAGGGGTTTAGAGTAGACAGGTCCAGAAATGGATGCCATGATTTGTCTTTTCTGGGTACCAGGAAAAGCCTGGAATAGAAACCTTGTCCCTTTTCCTCTTCTGGTATCGGTTGAATAGCCCCCATGTTTAAGAGGGAAAGTACTTGTTTTTGAGCCTCTGCCCACTGATTTGGGGGCAGGTCTGGCCACCTGTTTGGTATTGGCAACGTGTGGAAATGAAATCTGTATCCCTGGGACACTATATTTAAAACCCATTTGTCCTGGGTTATGAGTTCCTAGTTCTTTGCATGAAGAGCAATCGGGTGGCTAAAAGGTAAGTGCTTGGTAATTTTAAAGGGAAGTCATTAAGACTGTTTACCATAGGGGGTGTCTTGTTATTTCCAGATTTGGAAGTGGAGGCCCCCCATTGCTTGGTTCTGAGATTGGTTCTGAGAGTCCCCTGGGACTGAAACCTGGTGTTTTTGGTGTGTCTGGGTTTGGCTTGAGATTATCCGGAAGGAGCTGGAAAAGACCAATTCTTAGTAGGCCAGTGCCTACTAAATCTTGGAGGTTGCACTTGTAAGAAATCTTTAACAGTTTGCATAGATTTAGTTTTATCTTCCATCTTTTTTAGAACTTCTTCAGCCTTATTGCCAAACAGGTGGTCCTGATTTAAAGGAGCATCCAACAATTTCACTTTAACATGATCAGGCAGAGATTGCTCCTTAAGCCAAGCATGCCTTCTAAGCACAGACCCAGTAACAGCAGCCCTGCAGGAGGCCTCTAAAGAATCAAAACCACATTGCAAAGTATGTTTTCCAACTTGTCCAGCAGAATGCAATACATCCTGTAAATCTTTATTTTCCACACAGTCAGGAATCAACATCATTTTCTGTTTAAGCTGTCCAATAATATGCTGTTAATATTTTAACATATGAAATTGGCAGTTTAAAGCCCTAATTGCAGAAGTATAAACCTTTTTACCCCATCTATCCAGCGCCCTGGAGTCTCTATCAGAAGGGGTAGGATTTTTAGCAGTAGAAGCCTTAATGACCTTGGGCCCCTGAGAAAACAGGATTTTTGAAAAGGAACTTGTGGGACTCAGGAACCCTTTAGTATCTGTCAGGTTTACTAGGAGCCGGAGGCAGGGAATCAGGGGCCATACTGGATTCCGAAAACACATCATCAACAAAGTCTAGTACAGGAGGTATAGCCAAGGGCCTATGCTGAGGTAGAACAAGGAAATCCCTAAGCGTCCTTTTTGAATCAGAAAATTCCTGACTTTCCCAGTGGAAATGTTACCTTAAGGTATGTAAAGTTTCACAAAAGAAAAATCCTCAGGAGGGGAAGCAGAGGGAATGGAATCCTCTGCATCAGAATCCTCATAAGTAGGTATGGACAAATCCAGGTCATTGGAAAAGTCAGACGAAACAGAATCCTGATCAGAAGATTCATAATCAAGCTCAGCCCTAGGCCTCTTAGAGGGACTACCCCTGATTAGAGTAATTAGATCTTCAGCCATTTTGATAATTTGTTTTTTAGGCCTAGATGCCTGAACATGTGGCCTGGGCATCATTTTTTAAACATAGATCGAGATTTAGGCCTTAGTAATGAAGGTGGAGTCGATTTAATATGCACGTCTGCAGGCCTGAATACACCCTCAGAAGCCGGTGCCTGCACAGCGGCTCCGGACCCATCCAAGGTAGAGACATCCGTGGGTTCCATGGGTCTCAGTAGAAGCCTGCGAATCAGAAGTAGCAGGTATCAGGGGCTGCAAAAGTGTCTCACTGAGTACCGGCGAACTTGCTAGACTGGCTTAGGAGAAGCATCGTCGGCAGTTTTGGACCTCGGAAGCCTGTCTCTGAGTTTATCTTTGCATTTTTTCAGAATCCTGGTAGTTGGATGGTTAACCGACAACATTTCTGGATAAATAAACCGAGAACCGAAATATTTAGAGTCAAAAATGTACCGACGACGGATAGTGCACTGATTAAATAAAGCACAAAACCGACAGCAAGGTACATCATGGTCAGGGCCTAGGCAAGGAATACAGTACGAATGAAAATCTTTATGAGGTATTTGCTTTCTACAAGTAATGCAATTATTAACTTTTACTGACATCGGTAAGAAGCAAGAAAAAGTTTCCCCAATGAGGTACTTAGCTTTAAGTTGAAGACTTCGGTTTCGAAAATGAAAATTTCAGGAGTCGGCCAACCGACACTTGGGAACTGCTTCTGCTTTGGGCACCGCACGGCAAGAAAGACTGATGTAATGGCGTCGGCTGCATGTTTTATACCCCTGATGACCTGATGTCATGGAAGAAGGGACAGCAACTGACGCAGGACCCAAGACTTTGTTAATCAGGCTGACTGAGGGCAACCTGCCAATGGATTACCCAAATGGAATGAATGCAACAGTGAAACATGAAGAACATCAGCATATCTAACACTGACTCGCATCCTATGCCCTGAGGAGATGAAATAGTGGAAAGATTTGGCAAGATGAAATTTCTCTCTGCTTTGGACCTAACCAAACATTATTGGACAGTATAATTCCATACCACATACAGTATTTAACAACGTGCATAAATGTGTCCTTTCTTTCTAAGGAGTGGAGAAGTCATCTTCCTAAGGTACAGGTAATTTTTGCACTCCCTGTATTATGCAAGACCAACAGCAAACCTACCTAAGAGCAAGATAGACATGATAGAAGCCCATTATGTAGGCTACTTAACAGGTAATGGATTAGTAAAGCCATAGACAGACAAAGCTATGGAACTGCTCCACATCAGTGACAAAAAGACAGGTCTAGCTTTGTAAAAGGCTGGGAGGTACTAAACCCTCAGATTGAAAAAAGAAACAGCATGATCTTAGTTCAGATCAACAGCAGAAAGACCAGGCCTGGCAATCTCTTATCACGTACTTGTCCTATTCTTTGCCTCTATTGCCACTTCCTTGCCTCATCTAGTCAATTGTACAGCCCTCCTGAATGTCAAGTGGAAAGATAACAAGTATTTTAGAAATTGAAGGATATGTGCTCAGAACACAATTTATAAACTTCAGACTTCTCAAAACCATTTACTGTCTTTACTGATGATTTTCAAGTAAGGATGGGGGACAGTTTTATCATAAAATGTAGGTGGGATGAACACCCTGTGTGCTACATTAGCTGGAAGCTCAGTATTGCTGGTTAGTGTTATTCAGTGATAAAAAGTGAATACTTAGCAAGTAACTAGACCCTCAAACATTATAAAATATTACCTGTTAAGATGAGATTTTATTTATATCACAGGCCATGCACTACTGCTATTGTTGTATAGGCCGATAGATGGCAAGATTAAAGTGTATCATTGGGCCTTAGCCCTCCATCCACTTAAAATTAAGATCTTACATCATCCAGGCCACTGCATCCTTTATGTGGACTGGCTGCCATGGGCATACAGCCCATCCATGTTAGCTCAGCCAGCGACTCTTTGCCGAACAGGCTCACATCACATAATAATGGATAGGGAGACTATACCTTTAAGGCCAAGGCAAGGCAAAGCAGGCATGGAGGGCTCTAAGGAAACCAGGATGGAGCTAGATTCAGTTTGAATGCAAAGAAGTTACTGGTCCTAAGCATGACAGATTCCTAAAGGGGGGACACAAATTGTCTCCAGAGCTAAAATGGAACTGCAGGGCATTCTTCACACTCTACTATAAGAAGTGTTGAAAGGAATGAATGAGGTTTGAGACATCTTTTGGAATGAAAAGAATAAATTCTACTTTATGTCTATAAGTAAAGAACTATTTTTGAGAAAAAAGGAAATGCTGTCATGATTTGCTGTCGGAAAGAGCTACTTTCTGTTATTACAAAGGTGAAGAACAGCATGTTTTTTTGTTTTCTGTAGTAAATAAACATGAGTTTAAGAAGAAGACAGAACTGGCTTTATGATGGGTTTTATCCTATATACTGAACAAAAGTTGCTATACCATATAATCTGTCCAAAAAAATATATTACCTGTCCTTAAACGCGTGTATTAAATATGTATATGTTTTCTGTACAAACAATTGAAAATGTTAAACTTTTACAATATACTATCACTGCTCATAGGTTTACTGGTTAAAAATAATAAAGATTACTCCATTGCCATTGCCACTAAACCATGCCTCCTCATTTCCACTATCTCCCACACCCATGGTACCATGCACAATGCACTAAATTGGTATGCCAAACCTAAAGAAATAAAACAATAACCAGAGGTCCTTCTCATTTCAAGAACTTTCTTGTATAGTCTTCTAACAGTGACACTTCTTGTCTTAATTGCTTTATAGTTTTTCATTTATTCGATACTTCCATGATGGTATTCCATTTCTCCCCTTCCTTTCCCCCTCTACCCTGTGTTCTTGTAGTAGAACTTTATCAATTATTAATTTAGCTGCACAGTAATATATCCTGTTTACTTCTGTTATATTGCATGGATCTCTAGGGACAGTCGTAATTACTGTGTTTATTTGTTTTATCAACCTTCTGACTTTTTGGGTTTTATTGCGGTTCTGCAGTCTATTTCTTTCATTGATCTTAATATGTCTATCTGTCTCTATTAAATCAAGTAACTTTCCTCTTACCTCCTTTAATTCTAAACTGAGGGCACATTTTTTGTTTTCCATTTCCTGCAGGAATTCCATAGAAAGTTCAATTGCATCTTCCTGTGGCATATTCTCTTCAGTTTCATCCTGTGCCATCTGTTGCTCTCCCATATGGGAACTCACAGGCCTATCACGCCTCAACATTGACTGCGTCAGAGTTTCCTGTTCCTTCCCTTGCTGTTCAGCTTCAAGTGAACATTTGCACTGGTTTCCTGTGGAAGGCCAAAATATCTTCATATGACATCTGACCAACTGCTTCCTGTTCCATTAGTTTCCCCTTAATTTGGAGGCCCATTTGCTCTATCCTGTTGTGGTGCTTTCTGAATTAGATTTTCTACACTGAATCCTTCACTTCAGAGATACTCCATAACCTTAGTTTCTATTTCCTTAACTTCTCCATTACTAATTTCCTTTTCTAGTTTTCCTCTTTGCCTTCTTATTTTTTGTATTGTAAAGTTTTCCATATCTGGATTCCTTTGCCTGTATTTATCTTAAAATATCTTTGGTGCTGCTCTTTTTGTATTAATTAGTTTTGCTTTCTCCTTTGCTTAGATATTACATCATATTAAATCTCTTTTTCTTTCACATGTCCATATTTCTTCTTCAGATGTCTCCTGATCTTACTGCTTCTACTTGTTTTGGGGACCCACTCCATCATGCTGTGATGTAATCTGTGTTAGACCTTCTCCATTAAATCCTTCACTTCACAGGTGCTCCATAACTTTCAACTTCTATTTTTTTAACTTCTACTTTGCTAATCTTCTTTTCTACGTTCCATCTTTGTGATATTATTTTTTTGTTGTGAAACTTTCCATGTCTGGATGCCTTTGTCGCATTTTTCTTCAAATATCTTTGGGTCTACCTTCTTTATACTGATTAATTTGTCTTTCTCCTTTGCATAAATATTGCACCATATCAAATCTCTCTTTCTTTGCCATGTCCATATTTTTTTTATACTGTTCAAAAATATCTAGGTTTTTTTGTTTATATTTTCGCACTTCCTCAGATACTTCTTTTCGAAACAGATCAAACTTTCTTGATCTATATACTGTTT
Organism: Protopterus annectens; assembly: GCF_019279795.1. Classification (NCBI taxonomy): domain Eukaryota; kingdom Metazoa; phylum Chordata; order Ceratodontiformes; family Protopteridae; genus Protopterus; species Protopterus annectens. The sequence goes on along the minus strand of NC_056751.1, from coordinate 386,562,683 downwards.
TGCAAAAATCTGTTGTATTAATGAATGCACATTTTTATTTGAAGCTTCTGACAGTTTTTCCTGTGGAAGTATTTTTCTTTCCTCTAATTTCTCTCAATCGTTTTGTATATCCTCTGTCTGGAAACTCTGGGCTTTTTGCATAATAGTAACAATACATAATTTCTTTCTTATGCTCAATAGTCCACTCTATCGTCTTCATGGCTCTTCTTTGGCCTATCAGTTTTCGTGATTTTTGTGGACTGCTACTTCCTTCTACAATGGGGGGGGGGGCATCCTCTACCTGGGCCTGGCCTGGGCCTGGCCTGGCCCCATTGCAGGAATGTTTCTGTATCTTGAGGATTCTACACTGTCATTTTTTTCCGGTCCTGGTACTAGTGCGCCTACCAGGATTGGGCACTTTTTTATCCTGTGTCTTGTGCATCCAGCTATCTTTTTTTGTTTTTGACTTACTTCTGTTCATGATATATGCTATATAAATACAGTCTATATATCAGTGTCGCCTTGATGAGATTTTGTAAAAAACAGGGTTCACACCTTGTGAAGGTACTCACCAAGACTGGAGGATGAATCCAATTTCAGCACTACTACTCTCCTTTGCTTGCTGACCTTTTATCTCTCCATTAGGACCCCTGCCTGTATGAGAACAGTAATGTAGTGCTAAATATCTAGAATATTTGTATATTACCTTGTCTGAAGTCAGGAAAGTTATTAACTATAACTCCTCTGATCCATCTCATTCATGTAATGATTTCCTCTCTGATGTCCTCCCAATCATACTCTCTTTGAATCTGCAGCAAGAGGTCTTATCATTTGTTATTCTACTTTATTCTCTTTTTCTGTCTCTATTACTAATACTAGTGAAACGGAATTGCCAAATGTGAAGACATGAAATTTTTGTATTGTTAAGTCTAGAAACCAACAGCACAGTCTACCATTTTACAACACAAAATCTGCTCAAAGTACAGGCAGCTAAAAGTATATTATAGCAGTACAGCAAAACCTTTATTCCCTAAAACTACTGACAAACTCACAAGGATTTCAACATGTGTGAATATAGCTACAGCTCAGAATCAAGTCCATTGTACTGGTGGTAGTGTACAAAATTAAACTGAACTACTTCAGTGAAACATATGGTTTCATGTTACTCTTTTTTCTTTTGGTAAAGTAGCAGGTTGGGAACTACTGTTTGGTATATCCCAATGGTGCTATCTAGAGCAAGGTTAGTGTGGCTCTGCTCATGACACCTTAGAATGAGATAAATCAAATGTGATTCTGAAAGGTGGTTAACAGTTCTTCCTAAATCAAAAGAAATCTCTTTCATAGGTAAATTCCAAGCTAACAGTCTGTAGACTATTAAAAGCCTAGGCAATAACCAGAGGTCAAAATAAAACCAGGTACTGTGTCTCTGTGAGGTAAAGATTTTAATCATTAAGCCAAACCATCCCTCAGAGGACTTGTAGCAACCTCTTTGGTAAGATTAACTAAACTCAGTTCATGCTTCCAGTGTCCTGTTTATAATGACATTGTATAATGCTTTATGGTGTCATAGTTATCTGACTGTGAACTCTACTGTGTGATTTGATGTGGGAATTTATTCTGATTGCAAGTGAGGGGCAACATGCAATTTAAATGGCGCTTTATTGACCGAGTTGTGGGAAGGACAGCTGTCATGTTGCATCCTCTGTGTAACAGCTAGAAGACCTGCAGCCTTTGTGGTAACACATTAAAGTGATCCTTGGTTGTACTGCACAAAATTGTAATTAAAATTAGATAAGACAGACAAGGAAGGGTTGAAGGTTACCCTTGGTCAAACAGAGCAGGAGATCTAAACACCTGAAAAGAGGGTGGTACAGCAATATGGGATGATGTTTCATGCAGTTGTGTAACAATATCCCAAAGACAGTGGCACTGATCAAAGCTGCATGATCTAAAAGCACTGTAACAGGATAGCAGATTTAGACATTATTTGCACCATGATTACTCACAGTGGACCATGGCTGCAAAAAATACAGGAATAAAGGCTGGTCTGCAGTACCCAGTTTATCTGATATGAATCTACCAGAGAAACTAAAGTTAACTGGTCTATTTTCTCTTTAGTATTAGTTCTCCTTGATAATATCATATTATTTACTTGTGCTATCTCTCCATATTTATGGACATACATAAAGTTACTGGTAGATAGACATATCAGTATCCTCTATTATTAGAAATGCATAGAAACCTTAGTCTATAAATCGGCCCTCCTCAGAGCTCACAGAAATCTGTATCAGCTTCGGTAAGACCAGCCGGAGGCACAGACACAGCTTCGGTGAACCAAACAAAACAGTTCTTTTTAGAACTACCGCATCTGCCCGAAAGGACATTCTAAACACAAAACAGCTCTTCTCAGAGCTCATAGAGATCTGTAACAGCTCTATATAGAGCTCCAGCTGCCCACAGGGCTAAAACAGCTCTTTTTAGAGCTAGCTCCACCACCGACTACACATAGAAATCTGTTCACCGTTTAGGATCAAGAGTGAAAAGCTTTGTAAAATTAGTCTATATATATATAAAATTGACGTACTAAGAACTCTGCATCTATGTGTTACTTCTGTGTTGTAAAGTTTTGATATTTTGTACACCTATCCTGTTGTAAATGTGGAGCTTTTCTCCCCGGGTCTCCACTGAAAAAGAAACTGTATCCAGTTGGACTTTCCCAGTAAACAAATGTAAAATAAGTAAATCATAATTTTTTTTTTTCTGTAGAATAGGTGAGGGAATTCCTAATGGTGGGTAAGGATTCATAGTGCTGATGTTGCAGATGTTATAAAGAAAGTGTGCATCTTTAAGGATGGTTGTGTGATCCCTTTTTCCAAAAGCTCAGAAGCTGTTTAAGTAGTAGCTGGATAAATATATTTAGCCCCAGATTAAGTGATTTCTAACTACCTCATGTTAAGTGAGAAACTTGTGAGCCTTCTGATCTTTTGTGGGTCTTTGATTCATTATATTAATCTGAAAAATGAAGTTTTAATTGCAGAGATAAGATCAAATTATGCAGCTGTGTCCAGACTAACCCTGTTTTTCTTCCCTGGGTGCTCCAGGTCTGCATTGTATAGATGTAACTTTGATATGCTACATTGACAAAATGTCTATTTGTACCACACATTAGGTTGGAGAGGAGGTAAAATTAATTTCTTCTTTTTTTTTTTCTTCTCATCCTGCACTGACCAGCTAACCCTACCCTCCTTGCCAGCTCTATTAAGTCATTCCAGAATAGACAGCACTATGGTCCATTCATTCCTCTGGGGTGATAGCCAAGTGATCTGGAGGCAGAAGTCATCATCCATGTATCAGGGATCAGATCCCCCTTACCTAACTTATCCATACTGCAGCTCATAATCTCTACAACTGCTGCTGTCAGAGGCTGCATGCATGTTACTACATATGCCAACTGTCTCTAAAGTGGCACACCTTTGCAGTGTAGGCTCACTAGGATTATTATTGTGGCTGATACACCTACCAAACTACAGGTCTCCTCACTACAGTGAGACAAGCTGCCACTCTCCTTCCATGATGGGTGAGCTGGCAACAGTAGCTTACTCCAGCCCTCCCCTGCTCATTTCCTCTGGTATGGAGTCAGGGTTCTATTCCTCAATGCCACGGGGCTGGGCATGTGACTTTAGTTTATATGTGCCCACCTTTTAAATTATCGTGGTGCTATTTTATAAACAAGCATCAGCAAATCTGTCTGCAATACATGCTTTGCACTCTCTGAGCAACCCCTTACATAGACTCAAATCTGTGAACCCTTTTCCCTGTGCCCTCAACCGATTACATTGTAGAGGCCATTTGCTAATTTAAGAGCCTCCATTACACTGTACAAAAGTGTTGTGCAATGTCTTGCCGTCATTTATCAGTCAGGCCATCTTACGATAGTTAAAGAACTGGATTCACAGCAGTGACGTTTACTTCTCATCAAGTTAAGAGATTTTAAACAAAGAATATCATGTCATACCATATTGTTCTGTACTCTATGTACATTTCATTAATCAAAAGATACATTTCAGATCTGGATGAAAGTGTACAAAATGTTCCTAAGAACTTATGGTGTCAGTTTCTGAATTGCTTTTACTAGTCAGGAATATTTTAGATTCATTACAAAGGATGAGTCATTATGATACAGTCAGTGAGATGAATGTTAAAACATCTGTTAGTGGCTGTCTTTACAGTACTGAAATGTGTATGACTATAGCAGCAGTGAATAAACTATCTAAATTGATGAAAAATTAATGATACTTTTAATGTACAGTGTAGTCTGTAACTTGTAGTTCAGCAAGTTGAAGCAACTAATCTGACACACAGGAAGACATCTGATTGAATAGGATTTCACAGCTGTAACCTTTGATAAACACCTGGAATGATACGGATGAATGATGCATATAGGACTGCTTATAGCCATTACGTCAATTGAAGAATATATTCCCTTTTATTTTTCATTTCTATGGCTGGTACAGTGTGGTACTGTTTACTGGGGGTGTTCATTTTGGGTCCCTACCTGTTGAGGATATGGATCACTCTGATGTATGGCGGTGTCTGTTGCTCTGTTGCTTTCATTAATGGTTTTATGATAAGATATATACGTATGATGATTTGAACCCTAAAGTTATTCTGTAATGTTGAAGGTCAGAGTTTTATATGTTTATAAGTTGGTGAGGTGAGTATCTGTTGATATGCAAAAATTATGCTTTTTTTAACTGTAGTAACCATTCTAGCAAAAAGTGGCCTGATAATTGTTTTTCATGGTGGCAAAAGGAGCTACGCCACCTTCCAAGTGAGGTGTTATGTTTTTTATCATCTTTCGATTCATTTAGGGGGGTCAGCACTCATTTTGTAATTTGAAGGCTGCACTGTTGTAGGTTGTTTCTGTTTGTGGCTGCAAATAGACTTGGAAAAAAGGTAATGCATATACAAGGCTACCAGAAATTTGGAATGCCTTGACTGGTATGGGTGCTGTGAAGTTGAAGGAGCTATAAAGGCTAATTCTAAGGACAAGGGCTGGAATAGTCATTCCCTGTGGTAAGGACTAACTGAGTGAGTAATGCATGTAAATAAGTAAGCAAACAAATAAATAAATAAAGAGGTGGTGTACAAATAGCTCAGGTGACTCTCTAGACTCCTACTACATTGCTAAACTGTGGAACTATAACTAGCTTAAAAAACTTCAAGCATTACATTAAAGCCCACCTCACCAATTCCTGGACTTGTACATGTACTGGGCATGGGTAGTGCAAACCATGGAACTAGCCGATTTTTAAATTTTAATTGCATATGTAATGAGCATTGAACTTAAGCCATATGACTACCTTATGTTGTTTTTTTTCTTTCTCACTGTTAATATCTACCGGATTTTAAGTCTTCAGTTAGCTATGCTACTTGTATATAAGACTAAGTATCGTAATTGCACTCTTATTCTATACAATGTCACTACCTACTACTACTGTAAGAACTGTCTTCTAGAAGCATTGTTATACAACATTATTGGTCTTGTCTCCCACTTGACCAATTTATTCTGTTCTAGTCTTTTTACTGTTATGAATGTCTGTTACTATTTATTTCTTTATTGTATTATACAATTTTATTTCTACTAACAACATAGTTTACTAACAATGGAGCTTTTCTCCCCGGGCCTCTGCTGAAAAAGGGTTTTATGCCCAGTCGGACTCTCCTGGTAAACAAATGTAAAATAAATAAAATAATGCCACTACTAATTGAGTGCAGCACAACTTTTCAGATTAGTGGGAAGTACAACAGACATTTATCTAGGGCTATCATGGCTTGGACAGTAGGGTGACATTTAATCAAGTGAATCTGCTGGCCTAATCTTTGTGTTGAATGATGATGGGGATTCAGCAATGAAGTAAGATGAAACTCTTCTGCCCCATAATGATGGGGTTTGAGATAAAGTGAGGTTGGAGGATATCTCAACTGCTTGATTTATATTTGAGGAAAGCACACTGGGACACGTCTGCTCCATGTTACAATTAACTCCTTGAGCAAGTCTGAGTAAGTTCATGTTTCATGCAATTAAAGGGTATGAGTAAAGTTTGTCACTATTAATTGTTTGAATTTTTATTAAGTTTGTTAAGTAGATAAGTGAACCAGTCCAAAGACCATTTTCAGCCACGACCAAGGCAGAGACACCGATGTATACCTTGACTTCAGGAAAAAAAATAATTAAAATGCACCTAATTTTTACTGTAAGATATCATTGTTTTTTAAACAATGGAGGAAGCAAAACAGTTCTGAGCTATAATGTCTACTTGAATAGCATAATGACCTGATTAATAACCACCAAAACCCAGGGCCACTAAACATCTTTCTTTAAAGAGAACAAAAACACATATGATAACAGGTATGTAGCTTGTCTGGCTCTTTCCCTTGCCATCAGCTAACACTATAACATTATCTCTATGTCTTTACCACCTTTTCTGTTTAGCTACACTTCAAGCAAGAAAGAAAGAAGCATAAATGGGTCAGAAATATAGCTCCTATTTACCCTTATATATGTTTACTTCAAAGCTTATCATATACTTGGCATCTTATTTTCTTAGTCGAATTATATGTGTATTATCAAATATATTTTTTATTTATATTATAGTTTGACTGACTGCTGTGTGTTTTACACCAGGGTTGAGCCTGAATAAGTCTTGTTGCATCAGTGCTCCACCCAGGTAAACAAGTGTAATTTAATTAATTAAAATTAATTAATTAATTAATTAATTAATTAATTGATTGATTAATTAATTAATTGATTAATTAATTAATTAATTAAATTAATTAATGGAACCTATCTAAATTGCAGGTGGAGTTGAGAAGCAGCATTTTATTTAAGGTAAGTAGAATAGGATGAGTTTTAATTTGTTGGCGCTACCAGTATTCTGTGGATGCTGCTCGGTCATTATTTTAATAGTTTTTGTTTACAGATTGTATACATGCATTACTTTTTGTCTTTTGCACTTGTTTTATTGATAATTGTTTTACTTTGAATTTGTTTTTCTTGGAGTTTAAAAAGTTCTTTGTTAAGGCCGACTAGTAAAGATTTCTATTGCATTCTTTGACTACAAATGGATTAAATCTAGCTCATTTTTGGGAGGGGCTTAGAAACAGCATTTTTATTTAAGGTAAGCAAAAGAGAACAAGGTTTAATCTGTGAGAGTTACCAGTGGGAACTGCTGTTTTATGATCATTTTGGATTTCTCCATCAGCCCCACCCTTTTCCTGCTGAGCTCTTAAACCTAGTGCCTCTTGAAATGCCTGCCATTTATATAAATTTGAATTTAGAAGTTCCTCTCAGTCTTAACTTAGCTGCCTATACTGCTGAACAATAGATGATCATATTGGGGTGGCTTTTCTTTTTGGCAAAACCTGAAATACCCCCATCCACTAGGTATACAGATATATATATATATATATATGTATATATATATATATATATGTATATATATATATGCCAAGATGTTGGACCAACCAGGAATGTGCATTGCTATCAGAAAGCGGTTGGTGGAGATCGCCCATTCCCAGACTCTCATGGCTTCTCGACAAAGGACGTCTTGAAGGGTTCTGAGAAGTCGCAAAGGCGGAGCCAGGCGTGACGCCTTAAGGTGATGCCGGACCCGCTAGCCCTAGCGGCTCCCTCGGTGGCATGAGAAAGTAAACGCATGGACGTATTGGATACAGACTTGAGAGTGGCCATATGAGCCGATAAGGTCTGTTTATCCTCGGCTGACATGGACTCTGGGGGAGACTCAGCGTTCTCTTTCACGAGGTCCTGCTGCAGTCAAATTACATGGGCCAAGTAATTCAGCGCCCTTATAGTAAAGGTGGCTGAAGCAAAAGTCCGCTTTCCAAGATGGTCCATAGCCCTGGACTCCTTGTCTGAGGGGGGGTGGACCAAGGAACTTTCTTGGGCAAGTTTTTTTTTGTGGCCGCCGCCACCACCATGGCATCAACTGGGGAACCTTTGTTCCAAGAAGCTCTATCTGCCAGTGGACTCAATATTTTGTCGGGCCTTTTGGGTATAGGCTCCACACTGTCTGGTTCCCTCCAAGCTCTGGTGGTGATAAGGTCCACCAGAGGGTCAGCCGGGGGGGAAACCCAAGAGGTAGATGGGCCGGTGTCGAACGCCTCCAGAAATACCGACTTATCAGAGGAAGGTTTTTGGGCAGACCACCCCCCCCTCTGGCAAAGGATTTCCATAATGTCTCCAAAGGAGACGTCTTTAGGGGGAGATTTGGGGAACCTTCCCCTTCCTCCAAGTCGTTATCCTCGGTGAGGGACTCAGGGGAGTCCAAGTGCCTCCTTTTACACTGGCATTTGTGAGGGACCTCCTCGGGTAAACTCTCCTGGAAGGGCTCACAAATGGTTTCATGTCCCTCCAAGGGAACTGTCTGGGGCACAATAGACAAAGGCTATCCCTAGGGGGACTGGATGACGGAAGACAAACTCAGCTGCGAGGGAGCAGGGATGGACCCCGAGGACAGAGTGAGGGTCTCGATCCTTCAGAGAGAACCCTCTCCACAATGATGAATGCTGAGGGAGACCTGGCCTCCCTGTAACTGGTAGCCAAGACCCTCGGATCCAATGAAGGGATCGGAGCCGAAGTTGGAACAGCCAGACCTGAAGGGATGGTATGCCCCGACCACAATGGAGCCGATGACACACTCATTCCCTCGGATCTGATGCCCAACTCTCGGCTCTGAGAGCTCGGATCTGAAAGCGGATCTGACAGACTCAAGGGCATGGCCAGCATCGAGGCTGAAGGCACCATCGGCGCCGACCACCTGATTCCGGGGCTCCTCAGATCCATAGACTCCGGTATCCGATGGTGGATCGGAGAAGGAGCTATCGGGGTGAAAAATGAAGCTGAACTCCCCGTACCAGGAGGGGGGGCCCAGCAGTACCCCCATCTGCAGTTGAGTTTGTAGAAACCTTCGCATCATCTGATCCATGCCTGCTTCAGAGATGCTCCGAGTCGATATGGAGGACGTCACAGACGCCAGCCGGGAGAGCCGACGCGAAGACGACCTCGAGGGTGGTCTAGCCTCCTCCTCCGGCTCCGGAGAAAAACATGGTGAACAGAGCCAAGGAGAGGATGGCCTGGTAACTTTTACTGGAGACAAGATTACTTTAGCTGGAGGGGCCGTAGGATTCGACTCGGCCTGTCGCTTGTGGCCCCTCTCTCTATCTTTATCCTTATCCTTGTCCAAATGTCTCTCTGTCTCCCTGTGTTTTTCTTTGACTTTCTTGGCCTCTCTCTCTCCCTGTGGTAAGGTGGGAGGGTGAGTCCTGGATAGGGGAGAAGGGCCAGAAGGCTGAACAGCTACAGCCGTGGCTGGTGAGGAAGCAGCAGAAGAGGCAGAAGTTGATTCTGCGGGTAGAAGACCCGCCAGAATTAACTTGTTCCTGCGATCCCGCATGGCTCGGGGGTTGAAGGCCGCACAAATCCTGCAACCGGAAGACAAATGGGCCACCCCCAAGAAAACTACACACAGAGTGTGACCATCGGCTGGTGACAGCTTGTGGCCACACTCTGTGCACTTAGAGAAAGTCACTTTCTGACTTTCTGACATCTTAGAGAACACACACACACACACACACACACACACACACACACACACACACACACACACACACACACACACACGATGTAGGAGGGACGTCCCTATCTTGCGGCCCAACCCCAAACCACAGATGGCTCCCACTTAGGGTGTGGGGTCATTGTTCGGGCAGGACTGTTCAAGGCACGTGGACTCAAAATGAGACCGTTCTGCATATAAATGTTCTAGAGATGAGAGTGGCCCTTTTAGCGTTGCAGGCCCTTCATGCTTATCTACCTCTGGGAACTATTGCGATCCAGTCAGGCAATATGTCAGTGGTCTGGTATATCAACAAACAGGGGGGAACCATGTCTTATCCCCTTTGTCGAGAAGCCATGAGAGTCTGGGAATGGGCGATCTCCACCAACCGCTTTCTGATAGCAACGCACATTCCGGGTCGGTCCAACATCTTGGCGGACAAATTGAGCAGAACTATCCTTTCTCCCTATGAGTGGTCTCTGAACCCTTGTGTAGTGGAACAGATCTTCCTCAAGTGGGGTCAGCCTTGCTGCGATCTCTTTGCATTGCCTTCCAACGAGAAGTGCAGCGAGTTTTTCACTCTAATCCCCCCAATGGGGGAAAGCCCCAGAGATGCTCTTGTTCATGCTTGGCCACCCGGTCTTCTTTATGCATATCCCCCACTTCCACTCATGATAAAGTTCTTACAGAAAGCTCGCTGGTTGGGGAGCATATTGATCCTCATAGCCCCATTCTGGCCTCGTCAAGTCTGGTTCCCCTGCCTATGGTTTCATCTCATAGCTCCACCTTGGATCTTGGATCCCATTCCAGATCTGATTTGTAATCCCTCGGGAATGCTTCCTCCTAATCTGGACAGCCTGAAGCTCACAGCTTGGCTGCTCCAGTTCCACTAGTTGCTAGGACTCCCGGTATCTCTTCTCCTGTTAAATATATCTTGGTTGCGGCACATAAATCCTCTACCAGGAAAATGTATTCTAGCAAATGGAGACGCTTCTCCCTTTGGGCTTCTCAGAGAAATCTAGATCCTTTTACCGCTCCGATCTCAGCGGTATTAGACTTTTTGTCTCATATTTTCCAGCAAGGAGCCAGCTCTTCCACAGTGAAGGTCCAGCTGGCGGCTATTTCTCATTTCCATGTAGGGGACAATTTAGGCTCTCTCGCTGCTGCCAGAATTTGTAAGACCTTTTTGAAAGGCACTTTTCTTCTTCAACCTCCTATTAAGAATCCATCCCCGCCGTGGGATCTGACTGTGGTTCTTCAGGCTTTATTTGCACCTCCTTTTGAGCCCTCGGCATCAGTTGACTTAAAATTTTGTCATGGAAGATGGCCTTTCTGGTAGCTATAACTTTAGCAAGGAGAGTGTCGGAGCTGCAAGCTCTTTGTATGAAACCCCCATATCTTGTGTTTCATAAGGACAGGGTGTCTCTCAGGACTAATCCATCCTTTCTTCCTAAAGTTGCTTCTGAGACAAACATTAATCAATCTATTAATTTGCCTGTCTTTTTCCCTAATTTTCAGAACAATGGAGAATGCAAACAATTTGCTGGATGTTCACAGGCAGTTACGTTTTTATTTGCACAGGACAGCGGCCTTTCATAAATCTGATCAACTTTTTGTTTCTTTTGCCAAGCCCTTTTTAGGGAAACCAGTTTTAAAGGTGACTCTTGCTAGGTGAATTTCCCTTTGTATCCTACAAGCATACAGAGAGCTTGGTTTACCAGAACCAGTAGGAGTTCATGACCATTCTACACGTTCTATGGCGACGTCTGCAATATTCTGGTCTAGAGTTTCCCTGAATGACATTTGGTCAGCAGCTACCTGGGTGTCTTCTCACACCTTTATTAATCATTATAAGCTGGATTTGATGTCTAGAGGAAGGGCTTCTTCTGGCTCTGCAGTGCTCCGGAATATCCTTCCTTAAGGGCCTCCCAAGATTTCGGGTAGCTGGGGACTCTGTCTCACAGGTTGCTGATCAAATGAAGTTAACTACTTCAGATAAAGAAGTTATGTATTCACCATAACGTTCCATCTGAGTAGGTAAACTTAATTTGTCAGCAACCGCCCCTCCTTCCTTCCCCCTTACCTTGGCGTTTTTTTGCTGAACTCGATGTCTGGAGTTCACGAGTTGGAGGTTTGTCCTTGGTTTAGGGGTCTCAGGTTAGTTTGTTGTTGTTGTCATGTATGGAGGGGCAAACTCGATCTGAGGATTGGAAGGAGGTTGCAGTGCAGTGTGGGTAGGGGAGGAGCTTGGAGCTCAGATCTTTTTGCTTGGTATGCTAGTGGATATACTACAAAACCTGATACTAACCCCATTTTACAACTTCATTTTAATATCTGTGGCCTAGTTCCTAGTACTGTCCAACAAGGAGCATAGAAAAGGACTAGCCATTAAACAAAATATAAACAGAAAAAAAGAAGCTGAAGACTGCTATGCATACTTGCATTCTGTACCGGTTAACTGCATTTAGTTGCCCTCCATCATGGTATACATATTGGCTGCAGAAAAATTCGGCCTTTTGAACACCAGGACCCGAACAAGCAGTTAATAACTTTTTCCTGGTTTATTCTGCAGGTGGTCATTATCAGAAACTTTAAATTGATAATATGTTTCCAGTTTTGTTGAACATTTTTGAGTGTATTTAAGGAAAGCAGTTGTGTGGTTCATTGTGTTGTACTGCTGGCCTGCACTTAGCTATGCTCTTTAGCACTGCACTGATTGACAGGAGAAACTTCATTTACCAGGAACACCTGGGACCTGACTAGATATACTGTGTCCAGACGTACAGCACTAGTAGTGTACAAGTCAAACATCATCCACTGTTAAAATCAATTCTTGATCACTAAATCCCTCTAACTCACCAAATTATGGTAAACGTTCTTATTACATACTCAGTTAAACAACCAGACTACAGATTACTGAGTAGCCATATTATAATAAGACAAGGTCCGCTCCCTTCTCACAGTTTATCCTGTTGTACCTTAGTCTGAACTCATTGTCACTAACTGCTATATAGTTAAACTTGAATGCAGTTTGATTTTGTGTGCTCTCTGTCATTCTGTTAAATGTTGAAATTAGCATAATACATCTCCAACTTGCATAGCCAGCCTTAGGCATAGGCCAACTAGGCATCCGACTAGGGCACTGCTCTATCAGGGGCACCTTTCCAGTATTTATTTTGTGTAGGTAGACCAGGATGGGGGCACCAGGTGGTGTAGGGAAGGCACCGTAGAGCCTTTTTGCCTTGGGCACCAGTTGATCTAAGGCCGGTCCTGCCCACTTGAGAAAAAGCATTTCTTCCTATTTTTTGGCCGGGCTGGCAACTCGACATCGTAAAACTCCATTGCCAATCATGAGCGGACAAGGTGATCCTCTGTGGCGACCCCTAACCGGGAAAAGCTGAAAGAAGAAGAAGAAGAAGATTGTATTGTATTGTTTTGCACTACTTTTTATATTGATAATTACATTTACAGTACTACATTTCTTTGTGCCACTATCAGTTACTGCTACTAAACTCCTTCTATCTTGGCTGACTGCACATGCTTGCAAATCATGTTATCTTACACTAAAGTTCATTTATTATTTTCCCTGCTGTTGCACTAATTAAATTGTTTTAACCAAACTGCACTTTTTAACCTTAATATTAAATTTTGCAACTGGACTTTATCAGCTGTTTGACACCCATTCATGTCCACTGCTGCATGTCTTGATACTGAATTGTATTATCAAACAAATGTGATTTCACACTAACCCTAAATCTTGTTCCTGCATTTATCAGCTAATTATACTGTTCTGGGGGATTGCTGTTCTTTTGCATACCCTCTATGATCATTATCTGTGGTGTTATCTATAGATCTTTTTTGATATTCTGACCACTGCTGTACCACACATTGCTTTGTACTGTGTATAACTTCAGGTCATTGTTATCAGTGGTAGTACAGTGGTTTGTGAATAATTCCACACTACTTTGCAAAGAAAGTTTTGATTTACTTTTCATGGAAGCCATATCTCTCAACTGTCCAAATTTTCACAGAATATCCTGATTTTTGCCTCATATCTTTTGTCTGTTCCTCATAAAATTTGTGTTTTCTGGTAAATCATTGAGGATGAAGTCACTAAATAACAGATATTTCAGTTTCAGACTTTATATCCTGCATAAAAATGCATGCTAGTGCAAAACCTGTTATTCTAGAAAGTTTTATATGCTGACAGACCTCGTGGTTACCTGGTTTGTATTTTTTACTGCAGCTATTTTTCTCTTACCGGGTGACCTTTGGCTGATTTGGGTATTTTTTATTTGGACATTCTAGAAATTTTCTAAACTTATAAGAGCAATATTTAAAATATGTCTCTATTTTTGGGCCTTTGTCCAGATTTCTTGTGTTAAGAGGTTGAGAGGTATGATTGAAGCTGACACAAACTTATTGTACCTTAATACTTCTAAGACCCTATTTAAGATCTAAGCTTTAACTTGTAAATTTAGTTTTTCCTATGGTTTTTGAAATTCCATCTTTTATATTATAGCAGGTATACATCTCCTATTATAACACATATGGTGGATATAAAAAGTGTACACACCCCTGTTAAAATGCCAGGTTTTTGTGATATAAAAAATGAGACTACAATAAATCATTTCAAAACTTTTCTGACCTTTAATGTGACCTATAACCTCCTGTACAATTCAATTGAAAAACAAACCTGTTAGAGGAAAAAAATATAAAAAATAAAAAAGTACAATATGCTGGTTGCATAAGTGTGCACAACCTTAAATTAATACTTTGTTCTGTGTGCACACTGTTAAACTAATACTTTGTTGAAACACCTTTTGATTTACTTACAGCATTCAGTATTCTTGTGTAGATGACACATCTTGACTTGACAATATTTGCCCACTCTTCCTTGCAAAGGCACTCCAAATCTGTCAGATTGCGAGGGCATCTCTTGCACACAGCCCTCTTCAGGTCACACCACAGATTTTCTATTGGATTTAGGTCTGGGCTCTGGCTGGGCCATTCCAAAACTTTAATTTTCTTTTGGTGAAGCCATCTTTTTTTTTATTTGGATTCATGTTTGGGGTCATTGTCGTGTTGGAAGGTGAAATTCCTCTTCGTCTTCAGATTTCTAGCAGACGCCTGAAGGTTTTGGGCCAAAAGTGACTGGTATTTGGAACTGTTCATAATTCCTCCACCTTGACTAAAGCCCCAGTTCCAACTGAAGAAAAGCAACCCCAAAGCATGATACTGCCACCACCATGCTTCACCGTGGGGATGGTGTTCTTTTGGTGATGCGAAGTAGTGCTTTTGTGCCAAACATACCTTTTGGAATTGTGGCCAAAAAGTTCAACCTTGGTCTCATTAGACCGTAACACATTTTCCCACATGTTTTTGGGAGACTTGATGTATTGTTTTGCAAATTTTAGCTGGGCCTGGATGTTTTTCTGTGTAAGAAAAGGCTTCTGTCTTGCAACCCTACCCCATAGTCATATGGAGAATATGGGAGATTGTTGTCACATGTAGTACACAAGCAGTACTTGCCAGACTTATAAGAGAGATATTATATATATATATATATATATATATATATATATATATATATATATATATATATATATGGATATATAGGTATATATCCGTGTGTGTATATACACATCATAGCACAGATGATATTATTGAGTAAGACCATAGCACATTTGTTGTATTTGACACAGTGTACTTATGTATCTCTGCTGTGTGAGCAAAGCTTATTTATTTATTTATTATTTGACATTTGTTTACCAAGGTGGTCTGACTGGGTCTACAGAAATCATTTTCAGAGGAGGCCCAGGAAGAAAAGCTCCACATACAGTACAATACAAATACAAGATGTTGAAATATATTACTACTCATCTAGACAATTCTATACAGTTAACATACTACAGACAATAATAGTCACTCTCACCATACATGATGTAGACAGTGTCCAAAAAAAAGTAGTACGTAGGTAGTGCATTGTGTGACACTGACTGTAATAGTACAAGCAAAATAGAATGTTAGTTTCAGTTAGGAAAATAACAGGCAGAAAGTTAGTGATACAGACAGATAGTGAGGGAGAGTTAAGAAGAATAGAAGCAATAAAGCCTGAGCAGTAGCTTTAGGATATGGTATAGAAACAGAGAAGGAGTTAGAAGAGCCTTAGGATTTTGCAGTCTGTGAGGGATTGAAATGTGACAGAAAGAGGAAGACCTGAGCATTAGGCAGGCTTTATGCAGGAGCAGAGCATGTATTTTTCAGATGATTTTTTAAAGAGGCTTTGAAATGGGTTAGTGCAGGCATAGACCTGGTAGCTACAGGTAGTGAATTCCAAAGTAAAGAGACAGAGTATGAATACAGAGAGTGACCAGGTTTTCTTGTAGGTTTTGAGATAGCTAAGAGATTTTTGTCTTCTGATCGTTGGGATCGATTTGGTGTGTAAGGTGCGACTAGAATGGTTAATGCAGAGCAGGCAGTCGGCTTGAAAATAAGGTTGTGTAAGGTGGATAGCTGAATAAAGGCAAGTTGGTTGGGGAGTTCAAGCCAATTTAATTCTAGGAATGGTTTACAGTGGTGTGTGTGATATTTACAGTTTGTGGCAAACTTTGTTGTAGCACTGTTCCAACTTGCTTAGAGTAGAAATAAGTAAGTTAGTTAAGATAGGGGTACCATAAAGAAGGGAGGCAAGTAAAAATGTTTTTGAAAAGGTTTTGGTTGCTGCAGTAAATAAATGTATATTTCTGTATAAGAGTCCCTGTTTTTGATGAGTTTTCTTTATATTTTACTGTACATGGGGGTCAAATGAAACTTTATTGTTAATGATAACACCTAGAAGTTTGGTTTCCTGCACTATTTCAATGACAGTGTTGTCAGATGCAAGGATGTTGAAATGATCAGTGAAAGGGGTGGTATTTTTGGGATGAAAGAGTACTTGTTTTGTCTTCTTTGGATTAAGAAAGAGTTGGGCATTTCTTAGCCAGGATTCAATTACAGTAAATGACTCTGAGTTTTTGAAAGTAGTTCTGGTAGTGATTGTGCAGGGTGAGAGGCAGTGTTAAGGTTGTTTGTGAAAATGTTGAAGTGTAGGGGTCTTAGGATGGAGCCTTGGGAGACTCCAGTAGGGTTGTGGAGGAAGGGTGAGAGTTCATTGGACCATGTCACTGCTTGTTTATGATCCTTGAGGTAGCTCTGAAACCATTTTACTGTGTTATGTGAGAAGCCTAGGTTAGACAGTGTGTTCAAAATTAAGGGGTGAGACACTGTGTCAAAGGCCTTGGAAAGATCAAGGAATACTGAGGCTGTATAGCATCCTGCATCTCTGGCCTTGTTCACATTGTCTATAAAAGGTAGTAGGGCTGTAGCTGTGCTGTGGCTAAGTCGGAAGCCATGTTGGGGTTTGGTTAAAGTATTGCTTTGTAATAGATATAGCATTACCTGCTGATGGATACCTCTCTTGGAATTTTGGATATGGGTGAAAAGATGGATATAGGACTGAAAATGGATGGAGCAAAAGAGTTGCCTCCTTTGTGGATGGGAGTGATGTGAGATTGTTTCCATATGGTAGATACTTCTGATTCAGATAAAGACCTATTTATAAGGATACTGACTAGGTATGTGACTGCATTAGCTGCCAGTTTGAGGTAGTATGGGGAGAGATGAACAGCTGAGGTAGAGCAGGGTTTTAGTTTTTGTAGCAGTTTCTTAATGGTGTCAGTGGGTATGGACTGAAGTGAGAATGGGGTTTGTATGACATTTTGTTGAGTAGAGGAGTTAGTTATGACAGGGTTAGAAGTAGATGATGGCCTGGGGTTGGAGTCTGAATAGGATGAAGGATGGGGTGCGGGGTTCAGCATTAGGGGTGTTAGTTAATAAGTCCAAAAGTGATTTTATGACGTGCTTGTTAAAGTCTTCGGCTATTTATGATGGAGGGGTATCTGGTGATAGGGTGTGCTTTCCATTTCTTCCAGGGGTAAGTAGAGAAGATATGGAGTGCCAGAATATACTGGTGTTGATTTTATGCTGGAGTTGAAGCTGGGAATAATATGACTTCTTACCTCTGTTGATTAGTTTTGTAACTCAGTTACGTAGTGTTTTGAAATTAACATGATTTTATTCATTTTTGGTTTGTTTCCAGGTTGACCAGGCTAGGTCCCTTTGCTTCATCAGGTGTTTACATTCCTTAGAGAGCCATGGTGCTGAGATCCTTTTGATTCTTTTCATATGAATGGGAGCTCGTGTATTAAGTACGTGAAGGAAGGTGTTATTAAAGTATAATACATCAATCATTGTTCTCGTTGCAAGTGTTTTAGTATAATACATCATTATTAAGGGGTAGTTGTTTAAGGGGTATTCAGTCTATTTCCTGTAGGAGATTGTTGAATGTATGCTGACAAAAATTAGTTGAGTTCCTAACCAATTTTATAGTGTGTACTCTTAGTTGTTGGGAGTTTGTTTTAACGGAATAAGCTGGTAGATGATCACTCAGGGAGTTAGACAGTGTACCAGAAGAGGGGTAATTGGCAAGGTGGGATACTAGAATCCAGTCTAAGGTGGATTAGCAGGTAAGATCTTTTTTGTATCTTGTTGGAGCATTGATAAGCTGAGAAAAAAACATACAGATTTATATTATTTGTCTGGGAGTTGGAAGCTATGGTTTGCCAATCTGTATTTATGTCTCCTAAGATTATTGTTTCAAGGTTTATTGTTTGGGATTTCCAGGATAAAATATTTTCCAACACTGGAATATTGTTACCTGGTGGGATATATATTACCATTATGCAAATTCTTTTTGATATATTGAGGTTCAAAAGGAGATTAGTACCTCAGCACTGGAAAAGGTGGGTATATTACTGGTGTAGGGTGTGATGTTGAGTGTAGAGGGATATAGAAATGCTATCCCTCCTCCCTTATTTTTAGATCTATCTCTTCTGGTTACTGCAAAGTTTCGAGGTATTATTTCTGAGTCTTTTACACCGGGGTTTAGCCATGTTTCTGTAAGGGCTAGTATGTAAGATTTATTTAGATCAATCCAGGCATGCAATGGGGATATTTTATTATATATACTTTTGAGGTTCAGCGTAAGTATGTTTAAAGTTTTGGGGTTACTCTTCTGGTTAGGATTAGAAGGTGGGCCAGGGTTAGGATGCATGTCTCCACATTTGAGTAGGTAGGTAATGAGAAGTGTTTTTTATCCCTAGCTGATGATAGTGGTGTCAATTGTGGTTTTGTAGGAGGTGAGGAGGCCAATTTCTGGCTTGAATAATATGGGATGGTATAAGGGAGAAGCTGAGAGGAGATATGTGAGAAGCTGTGTTGTTTATAGGGGTGATGGTTGGAGGAGGTTGTTGATGTATATTGATGTGTGGGGGTAAGAAAGAATATAGCTGTAGCGAGGTTGAGAATTAACAGTAAAGAAGCTAGGCAGGTTAGGAGGAGCATGTCAACTGTGATAGTGGGTTTAACAATAGTAAAAGTGGTATTTATGAGTTAGAATGCAATATAAGGTATAAAAAGAGATTTTGTTATCTACTGATATGTGTGCAGCTGAAGGTAAGGTTGGAAATATTTTGACTTTAGGGTGGGCTTTGACAATGTGGTTAGGTGTTTTGCCCTGTGGTTTATGATAAGGAAGGGTGGGGGAGATGTGACTGGTCATTAGTACAATTATGGTGCAATATTAGTTTATGTGTATAATAGAAGGGAAGGTGGTAAGCATGGAGTTAATGTAAGACAGTCTTAGATAGTGATAGTACTGTGATGGTAAAACAGAGCAAGATACAAAGAAGCATAGCAGGGGGATGAGAATTCAAGCTGATGGATGTAAAGGGAAGCAGATAAGTTTGGTTAAATAAACGTAGGTAAGGTGTGAATGAAATGTGGATGTGGATAAGGCAGAGTTGTATATAACTGGATCAGAGGAATGAGGGGGAGTGGTTTGCTTGGGATATGAGTAGAGATGCTGGGGGCGGGTGGGATATGGGGGAAGGGTATGGGAGCAGAGTGAGCAGGTTGAATGGAGCGGGAAGAAACCTGCAGATGGTTTACCACTATAAGCAGTCAGCGAGGTAGAATGTTCCTGAATACAAAGACAAAGTGACTGCGCTCTAAAAACTTGACCTGAGTCACAGCAACTAATTTTATAGCTATGGGTTTTTCGGGTCTGTATTATAACATCAAAGTCTAAAAACATTGAATGTTATAATATCGACCCCATTCAATCGAAACAACAGAAAACCGAACAGTCAGAATAGCAAATTTTTCCCAGGGAAAAAAATTGCTGTTCCGACAAACATTCACACAACTCAAGCATACCACAATAAATAATCCACACACATACACTTCACGAAACCCTACATTAAACCAGACATACACCACTAGCTACCCACTTACCTTAACCCAACCCTAAACCTAAGGTCCCTAACTATCGCACACTCACCTTACCTGCTCCCTAACCCTAACTCACCTACCCCACCCTAACCCTCACGTCCACACAATCTCACATTTATCTGACCTGCGCCCTAACTCTAACTCACCTAACTCACGCCCAATCGCACACTCATCTTCATTCGCACACTTACCTTAACCCGGTCTGTAACCTTCGCTCCACAGTTGAGGAAATAGCAAAGCTGCAGAAACGGCCCACTGAATACTTTCCCTAGGAAAGTATTTGGTGTTCTGCAGCTTCACTATTTCAACCGTTCGCTCTACTGGGTTCGATATTATAACATTCAAAGTTTTTGAACTTCGATGTTATAATATAGACCCGTTTTTTCAATGTCTTTTACAGGGATCTATTACACTGATAAGAATAAAATATGCTGAACTGTTAATGTTGCTTCATCTTGAGCAGTAAAATGTCAATGAGTAAGTGGGGGTGGGGTGGGGATATCCTTCCAGCAGATTCAACACTACAAACATAACACACTAGTGCATGACTTGACAACTTAAACTATTAATCTGAGTCTATGAATTTGTTTTACATACATTTAACTCAGTGTATTTTTGTCCTTGTGAAATTTTGCAACTGCAAGTGAACTTCAGCTGTGCAAGTTCTTTAGGTAGTGGGTTGTTTCACTGGGAGAGAGAAAGAGAGAGAGAGAGAGCACAAGTTAATAAGAATATCTTGATGGTTGAACTAGACAGGTATAGTACTATAACATTTGGCAAACAAGAATAGTGGACAATATTACACAGTTATGCATTTCACCTTTCTAGCCTTTAAACAGGACAATAAGAAAGCTTACTAGAGATATTTGTAGGTATGGAAGTTTGTCAATTAAATTATCAATTAAGGTTAGCACAATCAAAGAGATGCAGTTGCAATTAAATGCCATTACAGTGTTTTTCTGGTAGTCTATGAGAAGGAAGAAAATTATCCTTTGCCTTGGAGACATATATATATATATATATATATATATATATATATATATATATATATATGTGTGTATATACCTGTAAGATGTTTCTTATAGAGGGCAGCTATATGCTACTATTCCTTACAAACTTAAGGTAGAGGTCAGTACAGTTTGTAGGCTATCTTCCTAAGCAAAGGCTGAACAACCTTTGTGGGAGGGGAAGATTCGTATTTCTATCTGTTGCTTATCTGTGTTGAGATTTGACTGCTCTGTTGTATTGATCTAAGGGTTGTTGTGCTTAAGGGAAGACACAGAAATATGGGCAAATCCATAGATAGAGCTTTTGGGAATAATACATTACCAAATGGTCATTTGGTGAGGAGTGGACCTTGTTTCCCAAAGAAGGTGCATTACTTGTCACATCCTGGAATACCAATGGAGTTACTGCCTCTGCCAAAAGTGAATGCAGGTTGAATATGGGCCGTCTTTTTACTGAGGAGCTTCGCTTCAAGTTTTCTGAACATCAGAAATTTCCATATCAAACTAACAGCAAAAAAGTAGTCCTTCAGAGAAGGCTAGTTTATGTTACTCATACATTACTTAAAAAACATTAAGCTGGGGCTTTGTAACTGATGTACACATTGTAAAGAGAAAATGGTGAACACTTGCCTTAACATATCTTCTCCTTCCCCATATTGTATATGGTTAACACTATTATAAGATTGTTGCAGGCTTGGCTATTTGATGTCTACTGTTACTCATTACCCACAACCCACACCAACTCTCATTACCCCTAGAACCAAACTACACAGCAATGCACATGCTTTCTCCTCTCAGGCACCTACTCTTTGGCAAGCTGTCCGCATTGACATGGAAAACAATACTTATTCCAAATTCAGAATGCAACTCTAAAAGCACATCTTCATCCAAGCCAAATGCTCCTGCTTCAGCACAGGACACATCACCTAACCTATTTCTTTTCCAAGACTCTTGTCCTCTTTCAAGATTCACTAAAGACTGACCCACTTTAGAAACTAATGTATATTTTGTACATTACAGTCTGCTTGATTGTACATTGCACTCAGCTTGTTCACTGGAATTTATACAGACAGTTTTTATTTTGTATGTAATTCGTCTGAACTATTATTTTATTGCTGCATTTCTGTATTTTTGTTTGTGAAATGCTTTGTACTTCTCCCTGGTTGAACCTAAAATTGTGCAGTATTGATCACCGCACTATCCTGATAAACAAAAATAAATAAATCAATGTTACATTTTTTTCCTTCTTTGCTCGATCATACTACATCAGTGAGTGGAGTATAACACTTACGAATAAAAGCAGCAAAGAATTCATGCATTGTATGTTCCATTATCTGGTGGAGCAAACCACGTATGATGTGTGCATCTTCCTGATGTTCGGAAAGACACAATCAGAGCAGAATGTACTTACTAAAAGAAACCACAGGCAACTTTAAGTCTGAAGTATTTTTGTATCAAGAGTTTGCTTCAGTCCTCTCTTACATCCACTATCATACTACTTTTTGGGGATAGCATGCTTACTTGGCACTGTATTTAAAATGAAGTTGAATGATGATGAAACAAAGACTTTTATTATATTTATGGAATCAGCATAGTACAGAATAACTGCATCATTTGCATACTACATTCCATGGTCTCTAACTGAAACTCCACAAAACACCTCAAATGTTTCGCAAATACTTATTCAAAAACACAAAAATCATGAACTAGAAAAAGTACAATTTTATTGTTACTCTGAAGGATTAGATTCACAGGTAACCAAAGATCCTTGCCAAATGTTGCATGACCAATCCAAGTGTCAGTATTTTTTGATCAGTTAATTATGATACAAATAACTTGCAGGTTAGAAATATGGTAGCTATGTCTGAACTGCAGTCCATAATTCTCAGAATCAGGCCTGAAGCTATTAGTGCAATTTTCACCTAATGTTTTTTTTTCATAGAATTCATGCAAAAATCATCTTGTGTCCTGTACCATACATGACAGTCACCTAACTGGGAATTGATCACACTTTCTTGGGGTTTAGCTGACAGTTTTCTCATTGAGTATTTATCATGGTAACACTTCCTGGCCTGTCTGTGCAAAGACATATTCCAGCCTTCTTTACAACACTATGGAGAAATCCCCTTAATTAGGAAGTTATCAAACAGACAAGACACTGGTCTGAATATTTCTGCTGCCATAATTAATACAAATATATCTACAAAGGAAATGGAGGGCTTAGATCCATTGTTCCTGCATTGCTTCAAAATTTTGAGAATATGACCAAAGTCAGTGTCATTCCTCCCCAAATCCCTTTGATGCAATACTATGCAAGTGTAGCACAGGGGGAAATATCACACAATTAAAAAACTTTTCGAACCTCTGTTTGTTGTCAGGTCAACTTATAAAACAAGTCTGCAAACTGTCACACTTACATGGTTTAGATCAATGGTCTCAAACTGGCAGCCCATAGCCAAAGGTAAACCATTAGCACTTGCAACCTAACCTGTGGTGCTTTGTCTCATTGTAACTCACTTCTGTTGTTAAAAATAATCTGGTCAGACTGTAATCCAAACCACATTCGCAAATGCTTGTTTTTGAGGCTCAGACTGATTTTAACAGCTCCTTTCTCTCATTGTCTTTACTGTGGAACCAGTGAGTGAAAGGCTTTCTGGAGCATAGTATAAGAGAAGACACCTAGCAGCAGTATCTGATACTGATAAATGTTTCATAGGCCAGCTAACGTGCACACCTCTATATGAGGTGTAAATCACTTTGTATATGAAGCATGAATCAGTATGTTTCAAATGCCAAGTGATTTGTACCTCTCCATACAAGGTTCAAATCACTTAGCATATGAAGCACATACAAGATACTTACTGACCGTATACGTCTAAGTGTGTGAATATGTCAATGTGACTGCTGTTTGTGCGTTTGTGCAAATGTGAAAACATCTTTGTGGCTGCTAATGTAAATGTGTGTGTGTGTGTGTGTGTGTGTGTGTGTGTGTGTGTGTGTGTGTGTGATTCTTATGTCTGTTGTATGTGTGAATGTGATTATTTGAGTGGTTTGTGAAAATGTGAGTGCTGTGTTTGCAGTGTGTGAAAATGACTGCTTTGTTGTCTGCTCAGTGTGCATGTGGGTACGTCTGTGCATGTGTGTATATGTATATATGTAGTTTTGTTTCTCCGTGTGTGTGTGAGTGTGTATGCTTCTATGACTGTGACAGCTTGTGTGTGTGTGTGTGTGTGTGTGTGTGTGTGTGTGTGTGTGTGTGTGTGTGTGTGTGTGTGTGTGTGTGTGCACATGTGAAAAAAGACAAGAGTGAGAGAGAGAGAGAGAGAGAGCCTTTTTTGTTGCTACTGAGCTGGTTGTTTTTATTTATTAATTTATTTATTTTTCTTTTGGTTATTATTTGTCCAGCCCTTGACCTGATGTAATCATGCTCATCCAGCCCTTGAGCCTTTTGAGACCATGCAGCAAGATATTAGAGAAATGAGAACTACACACAGTCGCAACAAATTCAGCACAATGTTGTACACAAACATAATGGCATCCTGAAACCTACACTCGTCAGTTTCTGCAGTTCTAACAGTTAGTCACATTAAATAACCTCACTCTACACATCCTGCAAACCGAATCTCACCTTAATATTTTTTCTGCTTATGAAGCATGTTCTGTTAATAGGAAAAGCTGCAAGGTACATATTCATTTATAATGCACATTTAAAATGCAACACAGTTGCTAAAATGGAAGTCAAAATAATGGAAAATACAGCCAGAAAAATATAAACTGTTTGTAAATGTGAGATGGAATGCACCATTTCTGCACTTTGAGTAATAGAAAGTGAGTTAATATACTTAACTTCACTTACTGTGAAACCAGCCTCCTAATTCAACAATTAAATGCTTTTGTCAGCCATATCCGATGGAGATCCTACAGCAGAAGTTATGCTTGTTTATTGTTTCTCTCAAATACTTTAATGTTGCTTAAGAAATAGTCTAAACCAACATTCATTAGTCTGTAACCCGTTTTGTGTTTATTAAAATGTCTTTATTTCTTGTGTACCACATTGTATTAAGGTAGGTAGAGACAAACAAACTGATCGAATAAACTGTATCTCAAATGAAAATGATGTAGCTTTTAATGTGGGATTAAGGTCCTTCTTTCTTTACTGCTTTTAGATTACTTAAGGCATAGACAACCAACTGTTCCTTAAAAATCCATGCAATTCTTTTAAGAGTAATGATGGATACTGATCATTGTGTACAGTTTAATCCCATCACAAATTCTGAGCAAGAATGCACCATTACCTAATAGTCACCTCAAAACATTCCTTGACTTGTGGGGAGCATTAGAGTTTATCTACTGCTTCCCAGAGCCTGGTAAGCTAATAATTTGTGTCCATCATGACATTCTCATTTTCCAAACAGCTTAATTACAGTGATTTAAGACATCTAGACTTATAGATTAAAGACTTAAAGTAACATGCTAAAAAGCAGCTGTATCCTGTTGACCTGAGGGGTGTTCCCATGACCTCCATTTGCATAATGCATGACTCCAGTCACCAGTCAAAAATGAACGTATACTAAAAGCAGTCAGAGCAAAGGATTAAACAGGCAGCATGCATTAACATTAAAACTATTCTAGAATATCTTTTAAAGTCAAGGGTCAGAATGACAAAAGGATGGTTTTCCTCACTCTTAAGAAGTTAGTTCAAAACCTACTTTGAATTTGCTTCATCATAATGTGAACATGATCAACAACTATAGTGCTGCCAAAGTTAAGGCTTCTAGTCATTAACACACAGTTAATAGATAAAAGATTCTGCAGTCACTAAGACACAGTTAATAGATAAAATATCCTGCAGTCACTAAGACACAGTTAATAGATAAAAGATTCTGCAGTACTGCGAAAGAAAACAAAATGCTAGTGATCAGTGCATTCAAATATAGCAGCAATGATCTGTGAAAGTATTTGTGAATGGCTCTGGTCTGTAATTAGATATACAGAGAGAAAAACATTAAAGAAATAACATGCTGGTCCTCTAACAGAAAATACTGGAGCACAGATGTATTGTAATATGTTTTATTGGACCAGCATAGGTTTTGCAATCGCTGAAGCTTTTGAGCAGGCATGACCCCTTCATACTTCATATAACTTCTGATGAGGTGCTCATGCCAGCTCGAAAGCTTGAGTAATTGCAAAACCTTTGTTGGCCCAATAAAAAGTATTACATTGTGCAGATATGTGGGGTCAATTCTCACATGGGTTTCAGTCCAGTATTATTATTATTATATTACCAGCAGGTGAGATTGTGGTAAATTAAATTTGAAGAATGAAAAAGTGGGTAATGTCACAACCTCTGAAAAGTAGTATAGAAAACTTAGAAATTTGAATTGTGGTGGTAGAAATGACTGATTTGTCTCCCTAGTTTGTCTACTCCCCTTATTGTAGAATACTGCAGAAGGCATTTAACAGTTTATTCCTCCATAGCATACACATCACAAATGTGTGGAAATATTCCCTATTTCCTAATGAATTCTCTCATTATTGTTGGGCCCACAAAGTCTCCAAGAAGATTGTTCTGTGCATTCTGAACCTGTTTGTGAAAAAAATATTTGGTTAACTTTCTAATTAAATCAGGACGTTTTGCTCTGACTTATCTCTTTATTATTCTGGTAGCGGTTGTGTTCCTGTGTATATTAATTCCTGCTACTTAAAGGTTTCTGTTATGGTTTTGATCACTCTTTTCCACAACTGTACTTAAACTCATGTTCTTGTACTCTTTCTCTTTATTTTGTTTTTGTGCAAATTTGTTTTGCAGTTTTTTATTTCGCCTTGTCCATCTATCAAACATGTACCATCACCCCAGTTACACATGCATTCCCATATGCAATCTGGTTGTAACCATTCTTTTGTGTACATGAGGGTGGAGAAGAGATGGGCCATGTTGTTTAGCAGCCTGGCTTTTTGTGTCAGTATATGCCTAGCTTAACTTCCCTGATGTGCATTTAAGTCAGCATTTCAGCATACAGCACACAATGCAGGAATATTGCATACATATGCAATTAGCTGTCTTTCCCTTATAGCCTTGCCCTTAGCCTCTCAGAAACTGAGAGTTTGAGCTAGGTTCTAAAGTTTCCAGAAGAGACTTGCAGCAGGACGTGTCCCTGAGACACACATACCACCATTCTCTTCATGGGCTGCACATTTCTCATCTTCTTTTGGCTGGTTCAGCACTAAGGCCACTAAGCAAACTGAGGTTATAGTTAGGGCTCCAGTCTTAGGCCAGAGAACTGTGACGTGCTGGAAACCTTTGTTCCCCTTCAGGGAACTACTTCCATCATGCATGTGTAACTGCAGAGATGGTGAATGTTGGCATGAAAGGACGTACTGTATAAATTCACAAAATGCTGCAAGGGGCCTCACCAAATATCAGTTCAGAGGAGAAACAATACTCTGGCTTTACAGGTTATACCTCTTCTTTGTAACAGTTGTACTAACAGCCACCTGTAATAACAACCATCTTTATTCCATTGCTTGCTTAGTTACTTCAGTTTATCAATGTATGGATTTGTTCCCCAATGTTAGCAGATCTCTGGACTCGTATCAAACTCCATGCCCTGAAAATGTTGTGCTGAATCCAGTCAGACTTGCCCAGTATTAGTTTTCCAAAATTTCCCTGAATTCCGCAGTCTGTCAATCCAGACAAATATGGGAAATCAGTTCCCTTACCCAGAACACTTCAGCTAGGAGCAGGTGGGTACAATTTGGTATTCTGTTGGACTACAGTCAGTGCATCTGCATGTAATCCTGTATGATGGCTCAGATATTAAGGTTTTTGTCTCTCAGTAGTAGGTGTTGACATTTTGTCATGAACTCTGGTTAGTGACTGTGCAGAAAATGCACATTCTCATCAGGCTGGGCAGATGTGTCTGAGGTACTCTACTGTCTTCTCAAAACATGTTATTGATTAGATACTCTGTGCCTTCCACATGTGTATTAATCAGGTTTAAAAAGAACAATAAGAAACAAGTACTTCAGCACTTGAGTATACCTGCCTCGAAGATGCTAAGTACACCCAGATATAACTGAGGATGTACCACATGAATGCTACTTAACATTCTTAACCAAGAGTTCCTTTTAAGCAATTTATGGAGTCTTCCACTGGTCAGGTGACTGTCAATACTAGTTAGGTATTTATGATACATGCTTATCACAACTTCTTACATCTAGAATCAAGAGCAAAGACCCTCTATCAGACAAACTTTGTAAATGATGGTACTGCTGATTTAGGAACTTGACAGACTAAGAGAAGAACTTGAACCAATATCCATTTTCTGAAGTAAAAAATGTTAATTGCAATATCTGCCAATTTTTCTTGACTATTACTACCATTATTTGTTGACTATAATCTACCATCCTTTCTCAAAAAAAATAAACATTTTAGGAGAAACAGATTAAAAATTCGAGCAAAGATCAGGGACACTTGAAAGATGATTACAAGTAATTTTATGTAAAATAAGGGGTAAACAGATTTATCCAGAGCCTCACATTTCAGTCATAACACATTGTATTGACATATTTTTTTCTTTATGTGGGTGTGTGTACACCGGTCAGTAAACACAAAATACTGTAACTAGTTACATGCAAATCAGTAACAATCAGCGTCTTATTTTGGGCTTAAAGAAAACTAACTCTGACATATAATGGAACTGTTTGCTGACTTCTTTAGCACAATCTGTGCAGAAATATTACCATCACAAATATCTCATCTCCGAGAATCTGCTTTGTTAAATGCCTGAGACAACTATATGACTAATGACTTCCACGAGTCATCCTTTTGCATCAGCCTTTATAGTTTGTGGAATTATTTTGAACTTTGTGAACATTTTTACAGCTGAATTGTGAAGGCTGGTTAATTTAATTAATGTTAATGAATAGCTCTGTTCATTGAATTCATCTGGGAATCCCATTTTATGGCTGGGTTTAGCATTCTTCTACAATTGTCCTTCAGTCAGCACAGAAAGGTGAGGTTGCTAACAGTGAAGATTTTAAGATATGCAAAACAATGTTAGTCCCCTTAAATTTGCTTTAGCAAAAGTGTTAATCATTCTGTATAGAAAATGTATGCAATATAAAACAGTATATATTGCATGAATTAAGTATTTTAAAAGTCTGTTAACATAAAATCAGCATTATGTTTTGTCACCTCGATCAGTGTGACATCGTGTAACTAGATGTTAGTTGCATAACTTCAGAAATTCCCTTACCTGTCTTGAATGTAGAATACAGTATACTTGTTACCATTAGATATTAGATAATGTGCTGTAAAAGATGCATTAAGATGTTATTGACATTTGTTTGTATTACAATTAGAAAGCTATGCTGATCGTGCAGATTATGTAGCATGCTCGAGGTCACTGAGACAGCACATATTACAACTGTGCAAGAGCTTGGTATAAAAACAGTTATACTATGCATATGTACAAGGCATGTAGGGGACAGAGGACTGCAGAGATGTCAGATGAAATTAAAATTCATGGTATATTCAATGGACAACAACTAATACAGTCAAATGCATTCATTATACAGATAAGGCTAGGTTATAATAGGTGAGGTAACACCAAAATGAGAGAATATGCAGAGGAAATATAAGTACAGCAGGCGTCTTACATAATATAGAGGTACTATATTCCATCAATTAAATATAAATGTGTTTAAGGAAAGACGTGAGCATACTATTACAGATGGAATATACTGTAACTGAAACATTAACTGTTTATTTATTTATTTGTCATTTGTTAACCGGGTTAGTCTGATTGGGCAGGTGCCCTTTTCAACAGAGACCTGAGGAGAAAAGCTCCATAACAATCAATAAAGTATTTACAGTTTTACTGTTATAATGTTGAGTGTGCCTTGTGTGAAAGTGAAATGTGTGATCCTCAAAATGCAGACATACCTTTAAAAGGTGTGTGAAATGTCGACCGTGGAAGACAGACGCTATTACTGTATTCAACACTATGCAGTGGACCTTTACACCGTCAGCGTAATGCATAGTATCCATTGGCTTGAGTACATGATACTTCATATTGAGATCACTGGACAGTGCGGATTTGGAGATTTACCTTTTTCCGCACTGTACCGCGATCTCGGAGTTGGAATATATAAGTGGAAGGATGTGTGGGGAGGAATACTGTCAGCGCTGTGCGTATGAATCTAGTCCATATGTCCTGCTGCAAAGGGGACAACTGACTTCAGAAGTCGAATTCGACTTTGCTTTAATTAGGTTGCCGATATTCCAACAAAATTAATATTCTGAACATCGAACATGTAAACTGTATTTTTATTATTTTTTAATAGTTAACCGTATTTACACATACAATTGAAGAGAAAAGCTCCATTACATCAAAGAAGTTGTTACAAAAACAATAAAGTATTTACACATACAATCAGTACAGCATTTAAACATAAAAATCAAGAGGAGGTAAATACAGCAGAAATAGATTACATTTTGTACAATGTATGAAGAGGAGAAAACCTAAACATAGAAATATACTACTGTGCGTCTTACAAGCACAGGATGCAGATCGAAAAATCAACACACTGGTATGAGAAATTACTAATCTATGCATAAGTGTAGTGAGGTGCACGGGTGTCAGAGAGAGTGATCCAGGCACGAAGTGAAAGGAAGAGGAGGAGTATAGAAAGAAAGAGGAGGGAGATACTGGAGGTTGGAGTACAGACTGAAGATTGGAGTGTAGTGGAAGGGTCACAGAGCAGGACAGTCTAGTAATGCAAATAGGAATAGGTATCAGTGAGAAATAGTGGCAGGAGGAGGGGGGAGAAGAACCAGAGTGGGCATGGACTGAGAAAAATGGGGGCCAGAGTAGGGGGAGGAGGTGGCAGGGTTCAAGTAGGGTCTTTGCAGGTCCAGGTCCAGGATTTAAGCAGATATTCCTTTATAGTAACTTTGAAATTAGACGGGTTTTGAATAGTTCTACTATGGAGAGGGAGATGGTTCCAACAGGAACTAACTGAGTGGCTTTATAGCATTTTCCCACAGCTTTATTAGGTTTGGTGATTTGAAGGAGGTGCTGGTTGGAGCTACAAAGTTCCCGATTCGGGACATAAGGAGAGATGGTTGCTAGAGATGGACAGTCTGTGGGTTGATGGAGGATAGTATGTGTCAGAAGGATTTGTGGTAGGAGGAGTTGATTATGGAGTTCTAACCAGTGGAGTTTTTGTAAGGAGAGGCAGTGATGTAAGCGATAGGGAAGGTTAGTGGCAAATCTAGCAATTTTGCTGTAGGTAAGCTCAAGTTTGATTGACAAATTTTTTTTGGAGGTTAGTGAAGATTGGGATGGCGTATATTAGGTTAGGCAGTAGGAAGACTTGAGCTAGGAACAATTTAGATTCTTGTGTTAAGAATTTTTTATTTCTGTATAGTAGTCCTACTTTTTGGTGTATCTTCTTGATGCAGTTATAGATGTGGATGTCGAATATATGTTAATCGTCTATAACAACACCAAGAAGTTTAGTATGAGATTCGACCTTAACAGTAGTGTTGTTTAGAGAACAGACTGAGAAGGAGATTTTGAGGTGTTAGTGGGATTTGGGGAGGAAGAGAAGTAGTTTTGTTTTGTTGGGGTTAAGTAGTCATTGGTTAGTTGTGAGCCATCTTTTAACAGAGTGGAGGGTGTCCTGAGTGAGGGTGAGTAGGTGGGGTAGACTGTCAGAGGTCGTGATGATGGTAGAGTCATCGGCATATTGTATGAGTGTAGAGAGGGAGCATGACTGGTGGAGATTATTAGTAAAGATGTTAAATAATAGTGGGCTTAGGATGGAGCCTTGGGGCACACCAGTTTGAATGGGGAGGAAAGGTGAGGTTGCAGACATCCATTTGACTGACTGAGCTCTATTTGATAGGTATGAAGAGAAGCAGGATAGGGTATAGTAGAAAGATTAAAGTGACAAGAGATTAAAGTGTTGACATGGATATGTGTTAGATACAGATAACAGACCTCCAAAAGTAGGGAATACGAAATATGGAAATAATGTGAATCATGTAGAAAGAGCTGGAACTGTCATATAATAAAGAGACCAAAAGGAATTGTTCATGGGGATAGATTGGAATCTAGCTTATGAACCAAGAAATATATGATGTGATGAATATTGTTAAGGTGTTTAGAAGAGCAATGAGTTATTACGAAGGTCAGAGAAGTGACATAATAAAGCTGAGGAGGCTATATAAACAAGATGATGAAATGCAATACAAATAAAAAGGTAAACAGTATTAACAACAGAGTATTTAAAAGAAAACATTATGTTCAGAATGTTTAATCTTATGGAAGGATATAAAAGGAGCGAATTTAACAATAATCACTATGTTTTTTTACAGTAATATGCACTTACTGCAAAAATTAATAGAACCATCCCAGTCAGACACATGCATTGTCCTAGAGATCACTGTCTGCAATGCGGTGTGGTCTAAGAGCATCACCACCCTCCTAAGCTGATGCCACTTCTCAAACTTGCACACTAGCTCAGTTCTGACTTAGATCATCTGCATTTCTGAGGGCGTGTCTCCACTGAGACTGCATGTTGTAACCCACTCACACCAGTAGTGCAACATACCAATCCTCCTCCAAAAATAGCCTGATCATTTCTTTCTTCACCCATCCATGCCAGTTCCAAAAGCTACCCAAGCCATTAATCACATTCAGATCATGTGGTTGCAGTCAGAGCTTTATCCCTGTATGCCTATGACATTAACAGTGTATCTTTTAAATCAAAATGTAGTCACATATCATGTTTACTTGCATTCATAATGAGCAAGATACTCTGGATCAAATATAAACATTAGCCAAATCAATGTGCAAAAATACTGATGAGACCTGGAGCTCTGTTGAAATAGGAGACGACATTCTATTTATATACAATTTCAGTACCTTGAGAAATCCTCATATAATTTACTTACAAAAAGAGGGGGGGGGCATGAGGGAAAGGAAGAAGGAAGGCGGGAATCATGGGGCAGAAGAAAAGAATGGAGAAACCGAGAGAGGAAGAAGAGGAAGAAGACGAATATGATAAAAAGCAATATGTATCACGTTATTCCAGAAACAGTTTATTTTAATGAGGATAAATATCTTCTTGAAATTCAGCTCTCCCATGATGACAGTAGCCTTTGAATGCCAAGCTAATAAAGATGATATGCCTTATTTTGGATCCTGAGGAAATAATTTCACACCTGAACACAATGACATTGAAATGACATGGATCTACTTTTTATGACAATTCTGATGCTTACCAAAAATCTGGCAGCTAAAGCTTAAACGTTGTTTCAGACAACTATTTCATGAATTTGTTAAGCTGAAGACCACTGAGTGGTCATTTTTGATTTCATTATAGTCTGTAGTCAGGAGCCTGTGAGTAGAAATAATAATTTCTCTAAGATATGATTCAGAAGCAGGAATAATCATACAAATTGCAGAAACCCCAGCATGAAGCCCGAATTTCTAAATTAAACACATACCTGTTTTGATACATCTGCTCTTCATTGCCCTAGCCTACAGCCACACCTCTATTGCTATGGTGAATTTTACATGGTCTGCTTTTCTTTGGAATAATGGTCATTGAAATTAGCCAGACAAGTATTGATGCTGTAATCCTTTCATAAACTGTTGGTCAGAGGATGGACAGTATTAGACTGAACTGCCAAAAGTCTACCAAAATACAATTTTCATCTGGACTTTTGCTCATATGGAAAGGATTAGAGTTACCTAAGGACTTCTCAGGAGTACATGGTTTTCTGAATTAAGGACGAGAACAAAATATGATATTTCTGCAGTTTAGCAAAAGGAAATAACATATGATTTAAAATAGGTGTAGCAGAAGATTTATCAAAATATTTCAAACAACTTTCAAATGGGAGACTTGGCACTGCAGCATTTGTAAGACACTTGTCAGGACATACATTGTGAGACAGTAAATACAGAGCAGTAGGTGAACAATAGTTTCATGTCTAAGAATCAGAGAGACATATCCATTTGGATTACACATTTTTTAAAGTCCCTGAATTGTTATATTTGGTGCAGACTTCCTGCACCGAACAGGGAAGTAACAGTTTTCAGTACACCAGCAATGGCACTGGAACCCTTTGTTTTTACACTGCCGAATCCCAGGTAAGAATGTTTCTGGGAATCAGTGCTGATAGCTGATTAGCACCTAAACTTCCCAGTAGAAAGCCTGGTTTACAACTAATATTTAGGTTTGCAGATAACTATTTATGCAACATATATAATCAGGAGCATAACTATTTTCAGATGCAGACGGCAGTGGAACACAGAGTACTCTCATGGTTAAATAAGTCATGAGGACTCAGATGTAAGTGTACACGTTTACTACTAGGAAGTAATCCATAAAATGAGTCTGGATGACTTCTAAAAATTTTAATCAAAGAAACAAGCCTCAAAAGTAGCTGAGGTTTAGGAGATATGTCAGAACCAAAATCAGTTTGCTGGCACACTCCTTGACAGAGCACATGGCTGGGGTTTAGGAGATAATTCAGAATCAAATGTAGTGTGCCAGCATACTCCTTCGCTAAGCACCTGGCTGGGTTTAGGAGATATGTCAGAACCAAATGCAGTATGCTGGCACACTCCTTGACAGAGTACCTGCCTGGGGTTTAGGTGATACATCAGAACCAAAAGAAGTGTGCTGGCATACTCCATGACAGTGCACATGGCTGGGGTTTAGAAAATCTGTCAGCCCCACATGTAGTATGCTGGGATATTCCTTGACAGAGTACCTGGGTGAGGTTCAGGAGATACATTAGAACCAAATGTAGTGTGCTGGCAGACTCATTAACAGAGCACCTGCCTGGAGTTAGGTGATACATGGGAACCAGATGCAGTGTGCCGGCATACTCTTTGGCAGAGCACCTGGGCAGAGTTTATATGACCTGTCATTACCAAATGTAGTGTGCTAGGATACTTCTTGACAGAGCACCTGGCTGTGGATTAGGAGGCCTGTCAGAGCTAAATGCAGTGTAATGGCATACTCCCTAATAATCCACATGGCTGGCGTTTAGGTGTTATATCAGAAAAAAATTTATTCTGCCTGCATACTCTGTGACAAAGCCATCCATCTCTTATGGTATACTGGATGGCTTTATGCTCTTCCAATTATAAAACTGCCCAAGGATTATGGTAAGATTTCAGTTTAACACTTCTGTATCCCTTTATGAATTTCTTTCATTTAGCAGCTAAAAGTTCACTGATGACATTTATGGGTACTAAAAGCTTACAGCAACCTCTAACTAAGGATATAATATTGACTTTATAGAAATGGAACAATACAGAACATCACTGCATTTACCATTTCTGAAAGATAAAAGGCAGCAAGGATGGGGGTCTCTCTCAGTGGACTCGACGTGTAAATGTGATGTTAAATAAGGCAGGATGACAGACCCAGTCAAACTACAGAGTGCCATGTATCAAACTTTAGTGATGGCTGGTATGATAATGCCCGCTGAAGAATGATTAATTTTCAATACCAGGGTTATGCTGGCTGCCAATATCCTATTGGGGCATACTGTCAGGTGGCAGTGTATGAAAAATGTGGTGGTGGCAGATTCCTGTCAGGACAGAGGATGTAGTTAAATTGGGAAATATTGTGTAATGTGACAATATATAACATATAGTACATAACACAGTACAAGCAAGGAAAAAAAAAAAAGAAAGAGGGGTTGGGATTGGCGTAATGGTTAAGGTATCTACCTTACATGCACAAAGTATTGGGTATGATTCTCAGATGAGATAACTGGCTGGGCTTGAAATGGCCCACAAGGACAGTTAGCCTAATACTAACCTATGAACCTATTAACCTGTGTAAGAGAAAGATAGTGGGAGAGTGACTGAAGGACAACACACTCAGATAATCAAGGAAGAAATAAGTTGGGACATACATTCTAAATTACGTTATATTATCTAAGCTGCTTGTGAGTGAACTAATACACATTATAATAATTACTGAATTCAATTATATAAAACAATTAACTCATTTTTACAGGTTTTCTTTGTATTTGGAGAAACTATAAGTGAAATTAGAGAAGTGTTACAGGTAGATCATGGATTAATTCTATAGGGTTATTGCGGAGAGAAGAGAACCATAATGCAAGATGAGAAGTCTGGAACTGAGTGAGAAGCAACTCTTTCAGCAGGGGAAAAAACAGAAGCTTTTTTATTTTTTGATAAATTATCATTCATGGGAGAGATATAACCTTTGGTTTGGATACTATGACTGTGACTCAGACCTATCATTTCCCTATTATAATGATTGTGACATCTGTAGTGTAGAGAATTAAGCAAACTTTTTATTCATAAGCCTGAGAAATGCAGAGATACTCTAGCAATCTTTAAATCATTAGTTTTATCCAGAAAAGGAATGTGTCTGAAAACAGGCAGGAAACAAGAATTATAACTTGATTAATTGATATACTGTTGAAAAAATAAGTAAAATGAGATAATTTTGCAATCCAATCTATCATTCATTTGCAGAAACATTGAAATAGCTGTTTCTCAGACTAAGAAGTTGTATATCTTATGAAATTTTATTTCTGCATTAATGGTAAAATAGGTCAAGCATTTAACTGACATCTGTGGCAGCAACAGCATGCAGAAAGAATTATGATAGCATGTATATTAACTCTAGTAAATACAAGGATTAGAACATAAGCTTTATTAACTGTTCAAAAACACACACACACACACACACACACATAATATATATATTTATGTGTGTGTGTGTGTGTGTGTGTGTGTGTGTGTGTGTGTGTGTGTGTGTATATGGGTCTAGTTCATTTCACCGAAAGCACATTTCGCCGAAACTTATGTCAGCAAGACCAAATTGCCAAAAGCACAAATCGCCGAAAACTCATTTCACCGAATTTCATTTCACAGAAAATAGTACTGGCAGTGTATATGCCCTTTTCCTCAGTGTAGTGCGATCCTGGAGTTTAAATATATAGTTGGGGGGTGTGAGGGGCACAGCCCCTTACATTGGGGGTGTGTGGGGCATAGCCTCCCACCTAGCTTGAATTATACTATGCAGTTTCTGTTAAGAGGGTAAGTAAGTACATTTTAATAAAACTAGTTGGGAGGGCTACTCCCCCACACCCTCCAATGTGGGGGGCTGTGCCACGCACATCTCCAACTATGTATTCTAACTCCAGGATCACAGTGGGGAAAATGGCATACACACTCCCACTACTATTTTCGGTGAAATGAAATTCAGCGAAATGAGTTTTCGGCGATATGTGCTTTCGGTGATTTGGTCTTGGTGGAATTAAATTTGGCGAAATGTGCTTTCGACAAAAAGTATATATATATATATATATATATATATATATATATATATATATATATATATGTGTGTGTGTGTGTGTGTGTGTATGTATATATATATATATATATATATATATATATATATATATATATATATGTGTGTGTGTATATATGATGTTGGCTAAAAACTAAGATATCATTTTATTTGTGGGAAAAGTTGCTCAGACTCTGGTTGTATGAACACCCGATATTTTGTCTGAAAGATCATTGTTGAGATGTTGTACTGTCTTTGCCATACCAGTGAAATAAGGCAAGTAAAGTGAGCAGGCTATATAAAACAACAAGCTTCTGATTTATCTCAGTAGAAAACGTTTAGCCATGCATTATAAGTCACTGTAAAGATGTTAACAGAAATTAAGTCTGTCTTGTTTCTCCACTTCTCCATTATAACTGCTGTTTATTACAAGTTTATTTTTTTTCACTACTGATATTTACTTAGATACTAAGGCCTAGTAAGTTTTGCGTTTCATCCACAGTGGAAAAGATAATTACTTTGTTCCCTTAGTCTAGCTGCTGCCATGGAGTATTAATTCCTACCCTCCAAATGAAAAAAAAATCTGATGCTTTTACTCTCAGATTTTTGCATTTGCTTTCTTCTAAATATATATTAACTGCTTTCATCAGTGCATATTCCGTAATGGATGTTTATTAAGCAACTTGCTACTGTTGTTCTAAGCAATGGAAAGCCATCCACAGTTAACTTACACTTTACTGTCCTCTCTAGCTATCTGTTTCTTAGCTAGTAGTGTCAGACTTAAAGATTTCTGGAGAACCATTAAAAATCAGGACAGTTTCCAAGAGAATCTAAGAATAAAACTTGTATGCACATGCCAAGTGAAACCACTCATAATCCTAACCCTTGTTTATTTCTCTAAGTAACTTCTAAACTAGCCCTGGCCTACAACTCCTGCCACCCATTTTCAAATTACAGCACAGTACAGTGTTGCAGCCATTTTAAGAGTAAAGCTCATCTTTAATGCATTATAATTTACATCTCTTTCTCTGTAATACCAATTCTCACCTATTTGAGAGAGAAAACAGATAATGCTACCAATGAACTGAATTTCATTAGTTTCTTTCTATCTATTTCTGCCTCATTGTTATAATAAAAAAGAATTTCTTAAAGACTTCCAGGCTATTTTGACATTCACATTTTTAAGGAGTCTTCAGATTCTCAAGACTAAGCTGAAAATGAGACAGTCATAAAGTATTTAGGCTACGTATGAAACTATTTTCTGGATTCCAACTCTCATAATTGAAATAAGAAGAATGAGTTTCCTATGCAGGCAACGTCCTGGAAAATAATATGTAACTGACACTGTCTGCTAGGACCTGCATCTTACACAATTCTTTTGAAGCCCCCTCCCTTACAATATTAACTAGCTGACACTGTGTGCTAGGACCTGCATCTTACACAATTGATTTGAAGCCCCCTCCCTTACAATATTAACTAGCTGACACTGTGTGCTAGGACCTCAATCTTACACAATTCTTTTGCAGCCCCCTCCCTTACAATATTAACTATTACTAGTACTATTAGTATTAGCAATTAGTAGCGCCTCAGATGAGCTTGCTTTAAATGTTCCTCTTTCTGAAAACAAGTGATCACTTTTACAAGAAAAGTAAAATCGGAATACTGTTTTATCATGATACCTTTGCAGTATTTATTTTATGTCTGCCCACGCAGCTGCTGTTGCAGGTTGGCATTGAATGATAAATTCTCTCCTGTCCATAGCTAGCCACTTTCACAATGAAAGTACCTGCAGGCACGTTTGCTTTGACAGCGATGCTAAAGGATGCAAGAGAAGAATCTGCCTGCTGCCAAATTAGAAGGTTTGTATTGAACATCACTTGTGAAAAATCAATATAGGAAGAGGGCTCTTTTCATTTCTAAATGATTAATGTAAGCCTAAGTAGCATCTTTGATAAGAAATATCTAGTAAAAGCAAATAATTCAGCTACTGATACGAGAATATCAGCTAATCTCAAAATACTAAAATGAGTGATGCACTGACTGATATCTTGTGCCTGCATAGGTATGCTAGAAATGAAAGATCATTTTTAGAAAAATTGCTCCATTTGATTTTATATTTTTGTTTCTGAGCTATTGATTTTCAGTGGAAAAGTCCAGTTGCATAGCGGAAAATATACACACTCTTTAAATATTATTTGGACTCGTTTGAAATGATCCTTTGCTAGGGGGATAAAACTGCGTGTGTGTGTGTGTGTGTGTGTGTGTGTGTTTGTCTATGCATGCATGTGCATGTGTTAACTGTATCTGTAACCCTGTCCCTAATTCTAATGTGCAGCTTACCTTACAAAAGCCATTTCCATAACACTATCAGCATTCAGACAAATGTGAGCTAAATGTGTGTAAGGGTTATGGGTAGTTCACTGGAAATGAAAATGTGTTTCCTTTTTTAATGTACTGTCAGTTGATGTTTAGTGCTGTCAATATAATGAATGGTTGATGTGTTTTGTTGATCATTTAATATTTAATCATATTTATATATATATATATATATATATATATATATATATATATATATATATATATATATATATATATATTACAGTGTAGTAGTAAACACTGAGTACACCCAAGATCAACAAGTTAGACATCGACGTCTTTACTTCGACAAGCAACTATGCATGCATGGAGAAACAGCCTCAGCACATGCAAAGTAAAAATAAGAGACCATCAAAAACAACAAAAAAAATTAAAATTAAAACATTGTTTTTTGCAAGGGGCAAGTACCCTGTGCACCTCCCATTTAGAAAGTCTGTACCCCCACACCCCCTACTAATTATATAAACTAACTCCAAGATCACACAAACATGGGTTAAGAGCATATTCCACATCCACGGGAATTGTTTGATCTTGGGCACCTGTTGACCAGCTGTTTAGTCAATCATAAATGATTGACTAAACAGCTGTCAACCCAACACACATTTGATTTTAAGGAAGGAACCCATATATAACTCATATATACATGGATGTATATAGATAGATACATATACATGTATACATATATACATAAAATCCTGTTTTGAAGTGCTGTTACCCTTTTGTTACAAACTAGTGTGACATTAGTATCTCTATCTGCACTAACACAATATTTCAGTGCAGCCTGTACTCCGAATATTTTTTTGTATCTTACCTTGAATGTATTCATTTATGTACAGTGCTGTATTATTAATTAGTGGTTATGAAATAGTATTTCCTTTTTTGCTAGATACTTTGAATTAAAGAGACTATAATCCATTTTTAAATCTATATTATTTTGTTCACATTATGTTAACTAGACAAATATGCTAGGCAAATCTGTCTTATAAATAACAAATAAATATAATATTTGCGAAAAGCTTAAAAACTTGTCACAGCACTTTTGATAAGATACATAGAATGAAACAAAATAAATACAGCAATAGTTGCAGGCAACACTATTAATCCACCGATTTTTTATTTTTTGTTTTATCTTTTATCAGGACTTGTTCCCTATATCACATCCCTGTATAAAAGAAAACTGTTCCTACAGTCAGCTGTCTGGGTATGTATGCTAAACATGAACCATAGGTTCCGTCCCTCACATATTGATATTTATTTTACTTTATTTTATTTATTTATTTATTTTTCATTTGTTTACCAGGAATGCCCGACTGGGCAGTACCCATTTTCAGCAGAGGCCCAGGGAGAAAAACTCCACATAGGGAATAATACATGCAATAATAGTTAGTTGACAAAATTATAGAAATTATATCATGAACCTAAGATATTTATT
The DNA here is from genome assembly GCF_019279795.1 of Protopterus annectens. Taxonomy (NCBI): domain Eukaryota; kingdom Metazoa; phylum Chordata; order Ceratodontiformes; family Protopteridae; genus Protopterus; species Protopterus annectens. The sequence goes on along the minus strand of NC_056751.1, from coordinate 386,521,497 downwards.
AATCATATCAGGTAAAGCTTCACATAGTGAGAACAATACATTCAAAAGAGATATATGCAAGAGATCATGATGTCTTTCCCTAACAAATACATGCATCTATAGTTGTACTTAAACTTGATAAAAGGCTGTCCTTAGGTCAGACTCTGTAACTTTGTTAGCAACAAACTACATAAATAAAGACATAAAAGACTATGGTAATACTACCTATAACGGAGTCTATAAACAAATATGAGGCAACCTAAAACAGAGATATTACACCACTGGCATCAGTGTTATTGAGAATTAACATGGCTTCTGGCAATAAAACTAAAATATATATCTTCCAATGTATTGTAGTTTGTGTGCTGTTTTGGCATACACTAAGTCTGCTACGGAGACGCTGGAACTGGAGAGTGGGAACAGTGGTGGGTATTGACCCAATGGACTCTAAAAAAGGGTGGCAGGGGAGTCTACAAGAAAAGGAAACCTGCTGGTGGACTTCATTGTTCTGACAGTAGAATTAAAACATTAAAGTATGTGCCTTGTATCAGGGCTTGGTGGTACGGAGTATGAACATATAGGATTCATAGGAGTTTCAAAGCTATTTTTGCCTAATGACCATATTCACCTTGCTAATATATACTCTCATGTGTTACCTCCTTTCTCAAGGAAGGAGAAGCCAGTAAGTCCTGGGATAAATTTACGACTATCTAGCCAGTGGTCCAGCTTTATTTTGAAGGTAGATATTTAATCGCATTGCTTAATGTGCAAATTAAGTTTATTCCAAAGTAGTGGAGGTGATGACTGTATCTCTTGATAATATTCTTTTTATCTGCTGACTAGGGTTTAAACCTTTGGTTCTACTATTAGCTGGACTGTTTGACATACTGAGATATAGCAGGTAAATGACCATTAGATCTCATGGCATAGTAAGCAAGACACAGATCACCCCACAGGAGTCTGTATGGCATACAGTACAGGGATGGAGCTTCCAACCTGTCCTGGTAGTTAATGGTTTTAAGGTAAGAGATATTATTATTATGGAAGTGAGAGCAACTCCATCCATCCATCCCTCCACAACCTCTTTTAAACATTTTTGTACATGGGGTCATCACACAGTAGACATCATTGTCATCCCACAGCAAGAGGTTCCCCAGTCTGATTCTTGGTTTGGGTGCTTTCTGTGTGGAGTCTGTATGTCCTCCCTATGTTTGTGTGGGTTACCTCCAGGTGCTCCAGTTTCCTCCCACATTCCAAAGACATGCAGGAGGTGAACTGGACCTTCTAAATTGGTGATAGGTGTGAGTGTGTGTGCTAGTGTGTGGAAGAACTACAAAGGCTGGGCTAGCCAACAGGTAGTGTAAACCTTGGCTGTAAATAATAGTCATTGTTAAAGAATGTGAGAACAACTACATAAGGTAAATACTTGAAGTCACTGCCCTTCTGGGAATAAGAATCAAAGGAGCAAAAAAAGTGTTTAAAAAACTGAGCTGCACATATGGCCAGATTCAGCAGGTCTTCTTGTCCATGGTAGGGGTGAGGTTCCCAGATAAACTTGAACAACTAATGCTGGCCTCATGACTTCTGCCTTATCTATTTTTTTATATAGGATTAGCTCAAGATTGAGTTGAGTTTACTGCTACAGGTTCATAGGTGTATACTAGGCAATTTATCCCAAGACCATTAAGATCCTAATGACTGGAGCCTAGTTGCTTTGCCTGTACATAAAGGACTTAAGGGCTAGACCCATCATGAATTTACAGTTAGAAATCCATTTCTCTAAGTCCGATTTAAAAAAAAAGTTTGAGAGTGATTAAGAGAGTGAGCCACTTTGCTTAACTTGGAAAGAGAGCTCACACCAATGGTAAGGTGTCCTTTGGAGGAGACATCTATCTTGCCAAAAGGTCCTGTTTATATTACAATGTAGTTTAATATCCCTAAAATGGGTAGTTGTCAAATTTCCAGCCTTATTAATATGTAGGAGGTCAAGCAGGACAGGGAAATTTGCAGCCTTTTAGATCAGGTGGCTCACCATGTAGAAGTCCTTATGAGACAGAATGTAGTGATAAAGCTTTTAGGTATTCCGGTCAGTGTAAGAAGTTCATACTCCTGTTTTTTCCTTTTCCCCGATGAGGAAACATTGTGTTTTTCTTGTTAGGCAATATGCCTGGATAGATGCATGCCAAAGCGGTCATTATTTTCTAATGTAATCCTCAAAATGAAGGAGTAGAGTGGGACAATAACTTCCTTGGACCTAGAGGACATGCCTTTAGTAAATTAGGTGGGGTAGGTAGCAGGATTTCTTAATGATGATTGACATGTGGTGGTCAATGAAGAGTTCATTATCAACAAATAGGGCTGGTCTCCAGTGGCTGAACATACAGGGGCATAACAGCTTCCATGGTATTATTGCCCAGTCTGAATTGGAACAAATCACATCTCACCAGTTATATATGCAGGCTTGCTAAGATTACTGAACTGTTACCTGGGATATACTGTATAAAGTAAGTAGATAGAAATAAGTAGAAGTGTGGATGAATCAGAGTGCACCTTACATAAAAAGTACTCTAAAAACAATAGCAGCAACATAGATGTTTGCATTTAATAATGCAACAAAATGTGAACTATCCATACTTTATTTATTTATTGACATTTGTTAACCGGGTTGGTCCAGCTTGTGGCCCATTTTCAGTGGAGACCCTTGGAGATGTTGTTGTGTCTTTCGGCTTTTCCCGGTTAGGGGTCAACACAGCGGAACTCCGGTCCGCTAATGACTGGCAGTAGATTTTTACGTGCTGAGTTGCCAGCCCTGATGCACAACCTTCTACAAAGGTACACCCATTTACACATGTCTCCACACAGAAGATGCTCTAGCTGAGAATCGAACGGGACATAAAGCTCCAAAAAAAACACAGTTTACACAGAATCAGACATTTGAGTAAAAAATATGGTCAAAATCAGTTATACAAGAAACGGTATAGAGACAAAGCAGAAATGCAAACACGTGATATATATACATAGCAATATTTTTATAGACTAAAAAAATATATATTTACATATTTACATAAAGAGTTAAGTCCAACAGTATTGATTTTAGAGTTTAATAAGTATCCACAATAGTGAAGAACTTAACTGTATGTGGAGGGACTGAAAAGGTATATTGTAGGGTTGTGGGGAGCTTAAGTAGGGGCATGACAAAGACATATTTTGGAGTTGAGTAGATGAAAAGTTTGAGTTTTTCTTTCAAGTGGGATGGGTGAATGATGGAACAATTGTGTGTTGGGAGTTTGTTCCAGGCTTGGGTGACAGAATCTTTATATAAGAGTTTGCCAGCTATTTTTTGGGTTGGTAGATTTGTAGTAATTGCTGATTAGAGGTACGGAGAGTCTGAGGAGGAGTGTAGATAGAGATGAAGGAAGAGAGGGCAGGACAGAATGAAGGTTTGTAAAGAATGAAGTGCAACATTTGAAGTTGTGACAGCAGTAGAAGATGGGGGAATTCTAACTAGTGGAGAGTATTTAGGGCAAGACCGTGATGTGTATTGTATGGAGAGGTTGTGATGAATCTAGCTATTTTGTGGTAAGTTTGTTGGAGATTGTTTAAAGTAGTAGTTTGGATGTTGGTGAGTACTGGGGCAGCATATAGAAGGGAGGGGAGGAGAATAGCTTATGCAAGGGAGGGTCTGGCATGTGTAGTTAGACATTTTTTGTTGCGATGCAGCAAACCAAGTTTTTGGTGAGTCTTTTTTATGCTTTGAAGGATGTGCAAGTTGAATTTGAGTTCATAATCTATGATGACCCTAAGGAGTTTAGTGTGAGCTTCAGGTTGGATAACATTGTTATTAAAGGAAGTAATAATAAAGGTGGATTTGAGGTGAGCGAGAGAGATCGGGGGAAAAATAAGAATTTGGTCTATTTAGGGTTGAGAATGAGTAGATTCCTGGACAACCACTATTCAGTGGATAGGAAGGACTGTTGAGTAAGAGTGTGGAGATTGGAGATATTATCTGAGATGGAAATGAGAGTCGAGTCATCTGCATATGCCTTGCTAATGCAATTTCCAATTTGTTTTTATTCATACAATACAGATGAATGCCAACACACCATTTTAAATTTAAGGTAATAGACCAAGTAAATACAGAAGTGAGGGGGGGGGGTCATATCAACATTCTGCTAGAAAAACTAGAATAACTGTGGATCCTACGGACTAATGCCTGTATGTACCCTGGTTCAAATGAGAGTTGTTCCATCACATGTTTTCTTAAACTAAAAAAATTAACCAGATAAACTGAGTTAATATCTACATACAATTGTAGTTAAAAGTTATATTCATTCATATATATACATATATATATATATATATATATATATATATATATATATATAATTTCATGATAGTATATTTCATGATAGTTGTTTGTGGCATTTTTGTTGCCTCACAACAAGAGGTTCTCCCATTCGATTCTCGGCTGGAGCGCCTTCTGTGTGGAGTCTGCATGTCCTCCCACGGTCGAGTGACGTTAAAGACATGCAGGTAGGTGTGAGCGTGAATGGGCATGCGTTCATGGAAGGTTGGACGTCGGACTGGCAACTCAGCACCATAAAAAAATCCACTACCAATCATGAGCGGAACGGAGTTGCGCTCTGGCGACCCCTAACCAGGAAAAGCCAAAAGTCCTTTTTAGTTGTTTGTGGCTGTTTTTATGGTATTAGAAAAGCCACATTTGATGGTTTCATTTATATAGTTCTTTAAGAAAATGTAACCAATGAATTAATTAAATAACTGGTATCACATGACTGTTGTTTTTAATTTAAATGGCACAAGAGATCAAATGAATGTATGTCTAATGAAGTTTGTATCACTGATCAAACAAGCACTTCATTTTATTGTTTTTAGTGAATAAATCAGTTTTTTTGGCTACAGTTCGTTTCCTGAAACTTTTTCTATATAATTTATAATTTCACACAAAAACAAGAGTGAAAACCACTGAAGTAGGAGCAAACGACAATGAACTGACATGGGCACTAACCAAAGTGAGATTAGCTATTCAATACCACCAGTCACTCATTTAAACTTAGTGCAAGCACCAGGACCTATGCAAGTGTATCCAGGAGATGTTATAGTTAAGTACTGTGACCTAGTCTACATGAATAATTACCAGCAATAGACTATCTAAACAACTCAGGGGACAAATAAAATCTACCAAAGCCAGATTCGAGGTAAGGACAACCAAAAAGCATTCTTTAGCTATGCCTGCAACCTCAAAGGCAAAACACTATTGTGTGCAGAACCCATTGAAAATGGAGCCACCTGTACTGAGCCAGAAGATATAGCAAACCTCCTGGCTGATAATTTCAGCTCCAGCTTTACCCTTCTCCCCCTCATCCTTCCCCCAGGAAATACCATCGAATATAACTCCCCCTACTATCACTAAGGAACAGGTCCTTAATGCTCTCTCTAAGACAAAGAACAATGCATCAATGGGCCTAGACAATATTCCAGGATGCCTTCTAAACAGCATGAAACATGACCTATCAGGGCCTCTGGAATTACTATTTAATCATAGCCTCCAATCAGGCTCCAGCCTCATGGATAGAGAACAGCAACAGGCATGCCTTTGCATCTCTGCACAAGGTTGGGCCAGCTACAAACCCTGGAAACTGCAGACCCATAAGTCTCTCCAGTTTTACACGTAAAGCCATGGAAAGAATTGTCATGGAAATGATTAATAGAGATATAATAAACCTCCAGACACAGGACCCAACCCAATCTGGTTTCGTCAAGAGCAGATTATGCCTACTCAACCTGCTGGACGTCTTTGAGAAGATAACCAAAGCAATGGATGAGGGAAAAATGGTTTACACTGTTTACCTTGACCTGGACAGGGCATTTGAAATAGCACCTCACTCGGGAAACTCAAGAGGTTAGGTATAAATGTGTATGTTACCCGGTGGACAGCCATCTGGCTCACAGACAGGACCCAAGAAATTAAAACTGGGGAATCCACCTCTACAAAGGGGCCAGTCACAAGTGGAGTCCCTCAAAGATCAGTTCTTGGACCGCTCCTTTTTGGCATTTACTTCTCTGAAGTCAAGAGTGTGACAAAGGGAGATACAGCTAGCACAGCTATCTGGAATTTTGTAAATAATTATATGTCATTTGTGAATATCAACACAATTTACATAGAAGTGGGGCAAAGGGAGATACTGCCATCACAGCTATCTGTAATCTTGTAAACAATTATATGTTCTTTGTGGATATCAACATGATTCATACAAGATGCTTGTGTTACAACTGTATTCAAACTGTATGTCATTGTGTATATCAAGCTTGTTTGTACAGAAATGTGTGTTAAAAAAGGTATTCTGTAAAGTACTGAGCTTAAAGATGTATCCCCAGCGTGCCCTGCTGGATGGGGACAGAAATGTACATACACTATTGTAACTGTTTAAATGTGTATATTTTAACAGTGGAAACTGGAAAACAGGAGGGTAACTTCAGTCTAGCAAGACTTCAGAAAAATAGCTGAAATTAAATTACTTTATGGCAGTTACAGATACAGAGTGTGTGCTGAGTGGCTTTCTATATTGTCTTGGAAGTGTTTTATTGTTTTATGACTTCCAACATTTGCCAAAGATCTGAGGAAAAGCACTTTATGTAGTTTTAGAGGTAGATATTAAATTCTACCAGCTGCCATCAATGGTTGTTTTGGGCCTGGGGACTAGAAGTCAGACGACAAGAAATGATGTCATTCTGCAGGACAGACCAGCATTAATATTTGAGATATTAATTTGAGAACTCTCCGAAGAGACACAGCATTCTGTATTCTTTCTTTGACCTGACAACATCAAGATCCACTCACCACATCTGTCTTGCTCTGTAAGTAAGTTAACTAGGGTATAGTTATTCTTTTAGATTTAGTCAGGAATATAGTGAAGTACAGTTTAGATGTTTTTCTTCAGTTATTTGAAACTGTCCTGCAATGCTGTTTCAAATATTTCCTGTGATTTTGAACTCTGATGTCACTGTAAATATATATTTAGTATTGTCCTGTTTTATTATTTATTATTAAATATATTTAAACCTTTCATTGTGGCTGATCTTTGTAGAGATATTTAAGTTCTGAGAGTACTTGCATATTTATTTGGTGACACTGTATGGGCTATTCCTAACAGCCTTGCTCTTGATCAAACTACCATTTGTATGGTAACATTACATGGTATGACTGGACACCCTTTGTTAAGGGTCTTAAAGTAGCTGATAAGGACATGGCTGGTGGCATTGATAATACCTTATAGTCTGGGAAAAAGGGGGCATAGCTAGTAAACCTGTGACAGCCTTTCCCAGGTGTGTGTGTGTGTGTGTGTGTGTGTGTGTGTGTGTGTGTGTGTGTGTGTGTGTGTGTGTGTGTGTGTGTGTGTGTTAGTGTGTGTATAAATCAAACCTCAAAGAGTGTGTGTGTCAGCTACTTGGGAAGGGACCTGAAGTACTGGTTGGAAAAAGAAGGTGCTGGAGGTCTTGGCTTGACCACTCAACTGAGATCTCAACTCTATAGCTGTGTCAATGGGATGTCTTACTGGGGATCTGGAGAAAGAGGGATAAATGAGCCCAGGACTGCCTATGGTCTTTGTGTGCTCTTAAGGGAAATTGCACTCGATGCAGAGAGCTGCATCTGGAAATACTGTATTTGTACATGTAATCCTCCCAATATACATCCCCCACTGGTGCCATTGGTGAGGATTGAAGCTCCTTGATTACGGGTCCAGTGGTGGGATGTCACAAAGGCCAATGTCAGTGCTCTCTGGCTGACTAAAGTTGCAGATGATTGCAAATTACGAGCTGTCATTGAATCCCACACTGACGCAATTGTTCTCCAGGAGGGTCTGACACAGACAAACAGCTGGTGTTAGAGCCATGGACTAAAACTAAATGTCAAGAAATGCATAACAGTATACTTTGGGAAGTTATCCCCTCCTGGTAACTATCATATTGACAACATACACCTTAGAGTTGACCCAGCATATCATATCGACAACATACCCCTTAGAGTTGACCCAGCAGTCAGGGCTTTAGGGACACATATAGACAGTAATCTAGTCTTTGACTATCTCATGTCCACATAGTGAGGAAATCATTCTATGCTGCATAAGTTATAAACAAAGGTATGGCATCTACGTCCAAGGAAGTCATTGTATTTGGCATTCATTAGACCTATCATTGAGTACAATGCTCCCTTTTGTATGTACCTAACTAGGCATATCCAACACCTGGAATGTCGACAAAGGTGCCTCACTTAATTAAAACACAGGGCATAAGTAAAATGTCCTATGTAGACCACCTCAAAGCCCTATCCCTGTATTGTCTCCTACAGGCTTTTGAGAGGAGATCTATGTCTGGCATACAGGGCATTATCAGACCCTACTCTGATGGACCTCCTGCATATCCCTAAAACAAACAGCACCAGAATTACCCATTCTAAAGACTTAAACCTTGCTTGTGATATAAATAGAACCTGCTGGAGAGACACATATGTATCTCAGAAACTACCTCGTCTATGGAACAGGCTCCCAATCCATGTGAAGCAGAGTTCCTCCCTAACCCAATTCAAGTGCAACTTGGACAATTGGATGGGGAACAGGAAATTCATCCCTGGTTTGGCAACTATGTCACTAAAGGACACAGGCAACCTATAAATGGTTCATCTCCCAGGCTCCTACTTGTAAATGTTTAATTTCTCAAACTCCTGCTTAGACTTATCAAGGGGATCTGAACTTGTCAGAGCGTTGGGATGCATAGCTAGGCTTAAAAAGGCCTTTGTGGTCATTTCCTAGTAAACACTTATGAACCTATGAACCCATAATCTAGGAAATTTAACAATATTAAATGTTTCATTTGTAATAATTTAAAAAAGCAAATGATGGTGTCAGCCCAATTAAGAACAGAAATCCTGGCTTTAGCTATCACCAGGTCATAAGCATTAGCAGGATAACATTAATAATGCTAAAGAGATATGCAGAAAAGCAACAATAAATAGAGCAAATTAGGAATATTAAGGATAAGCAAAATTAGGAAATGTCACAGAAACAAAAATGGCATTATTAACTTTAGGACTCTGAAATCTAGACAGTAAGGTAATGGAAGCAACAAATTAATAATATAGTATATGTCAAATAAACATAGCACTCGGGAAACTGTAACTTGAATATAAACTTAGCAGGGCAACAATGTAAATGGAGGACAGAAAAGTGAGATGAGTAACTGTCTATAAGTTATCACAGCGATAGGTAAACTGGAGCCCCCAAAAGTTCACTATCAGGGTGTCTCTCTCGCTCTCTCTCTCTCTCTGTCTCACTCTCTCTCCCTATCTCCCTTTTTATCAGAGACATCACTCTAAATCTACTTAGCCTTGATATATTGTAATATATGTGGATGGAATTCTCATGCTTGATGGAAACAAGACACACAATGTCTTTCAGTCTTGTCAACAAACTGATTTCTTAGAAGCAAATAGCTTCATAACAATATGCCTAATCAGTTCTAAGAAAACAAACATGATGATGCTTTCAGCCCCCCCCCCCCAAAAAAAACCCTCCCCTTACACCTTACAGACAGCAATGGAAAATGCCACTGAGCAAAAATGTCTAGAAATTACTCCAGATCCATTCCTTAACTTTTCAACTCACACAGGCAACATCACCTCCAATCTACTTTATGGCTCAAACTCTGGTGTAGTGTCTCACCAGCTGCTTGGACAGCTGTAGCTAACAATGTCCTCATTTCTAAACAGGAATATGGGCTAGCACTACTATACTTCAAGTCCAACAACAGTACTCCAAAACATGCAGTTTGCACTACTTGCTGACCAAATAAGATAAGATTGTTGTATTTTAGAGGATGTCAGCAGATTACCTGTTATAAGAAAATCTACCCTGCCTCTTGGTATGCTTATTTTAAAATATTGCCCTACTTAGATAAGAAAAGAAAAGAAACATTTCCTCTAGAAATCAAACTTATTCACTCAAGAAAGAGCCAAGATAACTTTTGGTTACTAGTCAAACCAAAATCTAAACAGACTGTCAGAGAGAAAATGCCTTTTCCAGATTAGGATCTGCTCTTTGGAATCACCTACCAAATGATGCTAAAAACAATCTACCTCTCGAAACATTCAAAAAAACTTTTGAAGGAATTCCAAGAAAATGAAAACTAAGAGCACTTGCTTCAGGGATGTTGGTTAATTAAACACACAGTAATCATTATCACACATTTTAAATATGGTACAACCTGTGAAGAATTGTGAAGGCTACCAGCCTAACTAGGTAGAATTTTGTAAATAATTATATGTCCTTCTAAATATTAATATGATCCATAGGCTTGTTTGATAAATTTAAGAAAACTGTGTATGTTCTGAGCTTCAAAATGTAACCACAGTGCATCCTGCTGGAAGAAAGCTGATGAGTAAAGCATTTTATGACTGATCTCAAGCTAGGAGACAGGATGTCTGGGCTAGGAAATTCTTTCTATTGTTCTAAGACTGAGATAATCACTAGGTTTTACATGTAAAGTGTCTTTTATTGCTGTGGCTTCCTGGCAGGTGCCTATTACAAAAAGACATTTTTAAATTTTAAGTTCTGTGAGTTTGGGAAACTTAAGTAGAAGTGTCAAGAATGATGTAATCTGAAATGACTCAGCAATAATGCATATTATCACTTTAGGACTTTCTCAGAGAAAAAGATTTAGAATTTTTGTATTTGGTTCTGAAGCTGACAACAACTAACCAGCACTTTGCCTTTGCTCTGTAAGTAGTATTTAGAACACTGATTTCTCTTAGAGATAGATAGAAATATAACCAGATTAGTCTAGCTTTTTCTATATTTATATTAGACTGTCCTACAATGTTGTTTTAAAATATTTTCCTGTGATTTCTGATCTCTCTAATGCCATTGTGTTGAGTTAATAAGTACTGTCTTGTGTTTTTATTTTTTATTATTAAATATTTTTTAAAGCTTTTAACTGTGGCTGTTTGGTGTAAAGATAATTTAAGCTCTCAGTGTACATGCAAGTATTTGGTGATACTGTATAAGCCAATCCAACAGCATTAGCCCTGGATTATACTTACTATTTGGATAACAGTAATATTGCACAGTGGAATTGGGCACCCTTTAGTAAGGGCCTTTATAGTAGCTGATAAGAGTAGTTGATGGCAGTGAATTACTACCTTATAGCCTGGGCTGAAGGGGATATAGCTAGTGAACCTGTGCCAGCCTTCCCCAGGAGTGTCTATGTGTTTGTATATAAACCAAATCTCAAAGTGTGTGTGTGTGTGTGTGTGTGTGTGTGTGTGTGTGTGTGTGTGTGTGTGTGTGTGTGTGTGTGTGTCAGTTTCTTGGGCAGGAACACAAAGCGCTGGTTGGACAGAGAGGGTACTGAAGGTTTTGGCTTGACTACTCGGCTGAGATCTGAACCCTATAGCTGTGCCAGTGGGGAGTCCTATTGAGGATGTGGACAGAAAGGGAGAAACAAGCCCCAGACTGACTGTGATCTCTGTGTGCTCTTAGGGAAAATTGTACTTTACTGTGTTTGTACTTGTTATCCTCCCAATGTGGACGTCCCTCACTGGTGCTAGTGGTGAGGATTGAGGCTCCTTGATTACTGGGCCAGTACACAGGTGTCACACAACCTGTAACTGCAATGCCTCATTTCAAACATTTTGCACATTAAACTGTTTCTTATATGCATATATACACCAATCCGAAATACTTACTTATTTTGGCCTTTAGGTGTGTTTGTTCTTTACTGCATAACTATCTTTACCTTGGTCATGAATGAAAAGGGCAATAGACCAGCTCACTTACCCATTAAGCAAATTATAATTAACTAATTAATAAACAGAAAATAGGGCAAATGCTGCCAGCATTTTCAGGAATTGTAACTCTCAACTCATAATATACCACATGCAAGTAAATGTCAGCTAAATAAGTTGTCAGATGAGTTTCAGATACCGAGTTTTGGATGAACACAATTCAGATGAAAAGTCATTTTCATCTCCTGGGAGCTGTGCGCATTCTCAGAGTCTGCCATTTATTCATTCATTCATTTAAACATACATTTAACTGGGTGTGCAGGCTGGTCAAATGTCATTTTACAGCCGAGAGTCCCAGGCTAAAGACATACAATCTGTGAATATTGCAGTTAATTTAATAAGGTGAAGATACTGGGTATTATCATCCTATGAGCTGCATCTGAACAAGTACTGAAAGCATGTTGAGGTAATAAAACATGGCAAGTAAGCATATAACGCCTTTGCTGACAAATGGAATAGGCTATAAACTTACTAACAGAAGGTGTCCTTAAAATGTTAGGGAAAGTGCACTGTCTATTAAGAGACCTTGTGATTGTTACATGTTAACGGTAGTACTTTGGTTCCTTTTTCCTAGAAGAACATGCTCATTTCTGTCTCTGTCTTAGATGGATTGTACTGGAACTCACTGAGGAGGTAGCAGCTTTGACCTTTTATGTTTAATAGAGAGTTAAGCTCTCACATCTAAAAGCATGTTTCCATTTTGGAACAAATGACTAGCAAGAAAAAAACAAAATGTGAGTCACAGTCAGCTTAGCTACTAAGACAAATCTATTGAAAGGATGTGTACCAATTTCCAGGAGACCATGTCTGTCAAACAGAGAAAATACTTAAAAAAAAAAAAAATGCAACATGAAAGAGAGTTATGCAGAAAAACAATGGGATTACCTCAAATTTATCATTCTAAACAAAATATGCCTTTGAATGAAAAAAAATGTAAATGAAAAGGGGAAAATGTGGTTCTCTTAATGGTGTGATGGTGAATGTTAAGATATATTTGCCAAGTATATGGGTAAAAGGAAAAAAAAAATAAAAGGAGGTTTTATTGCAATAGTTCCTGGCTGGGTGTGACTGAATGATGGAATTTTTTCCAGAGTGGCTAGGTTTTATCTGCAGGTCTACATCCTTGAGATCAAACACTCAGGACAAGAAGGAGTATATGCTATTACAATTTCTTTTTTCATATTAGTTAATACTGCCATTATGCCTATTATTTAGCAATCATTATTTTTCTGAGGCATAACAAGTATTAAGCACATATAATGTACTTAGTTGTTTTAGTGCTTAGCATTCACATGATGTAGAATGTATACAAGTTCCAAAAGTATATTAGCAGAATGGAATGGGTTTCTTTTGTAATATTACTCACAATACATATACTGCGGTGGTGGTGCTGCGGTAGCATTGTCGCCTCATAGCAAGACGTTGTCCCATTCGATTCTCAGCTAGAGCGTCTTCTGTGTGGAGGCATAAGTGAATGGGGCGTGCCTTCGTTGAAGGTTGTGCGTCAGGGCTGGTAACCCGGTACGTAAAAATCCACTACCAATCATTAGCGGACCGGAGCTCCGCTGTGGCGACCCCTAACCGGGAAAAGCCGAAAGACACAAACAAACAAACTCACAATACATGCCCTTGTATGTTGATCACATAATGCAGGTTATGAAAGGTTAAAGGAATAGTTTTTCAGTGGTTGTATTTGGCTACATGAACAGAGGGATAAACCCCTTAACTATGACACAGAGTACCTGGTATCAGTTAATAGCCTGGACACTGGGAAAGATGGCAAAGGAGGGTGTTAACAGATGCAGCTCACTCATTTTGGGGGTGGGGTGAAAGAGACAGCCT